>NW_017304631.1:201544-212992 GCF_001594115.1 Trachymyrmex septentrionalis
AACTTATATAAAGTGTACCTTGTATGTTGATGAGATGATTGATGTGAAGAGAGCGAGCAAAGATTTTAATTGTTACAAAATCTGTCGTGTTTGAGACGTGCCTAAGGTAGCCTGAAGAATATTCATAAACACGAAGAAATTTTAATTGCAAAATATACTGAAAACGATTTTTGAAGATTTTTACTGCGCAATCCTCAAGCAAGGCAGATTTACCAGAATGTCATAAGAAAAATTATATTCTTTATTATAGTCTCACGTTATATCAAAAATAAATCAATGTTTTTATTTCTCGTGGCATTTTTAATTATGGTCACGCGTGTACATATTGTGTTGATATTGGAGATAAAAAAAGTGTGTATTCTCATGTCAAACGTAGCTCGATATGGTATCGCAATATATAAGAAAAAAATCTGAGAAAAATCTTCAAGAACGGACTGAATTGTTAATGTTCTATAATTAACTTTAAATTCTTTTGATATGTATGTATATATGTGTGTACGTATGTATCAAAAAAATTATATGAAAATCGTGTATATTTACAGAAACATATTATACGCTGCAAAATGGGAAATTAAAGCTACATTTTTTCTATTAAAAAACGAAAAAGAACCTATCTGATGTATAAGATAAAATATGTATATGTATTTGTTGATTTTATTAAATTCATAAATAGTATAAAGTGATACGAGTTAAGTAGCTCTCCTATGCGTTTCGATAATAATCTAATATTTTCAACACTAACAATATTATCTATTTACATTTATTTCTATTGTGTGCACCACATACACTTGTAATTAAAAATAAAATAAATATACGAGTATTTACATAACTGATTATACGTGCAATGAATATGTTTGTTGCTTTTCCGCCACTGACATCTTATCACGGTAGGTAAGCTACATTTCGTGATAGTACAAAAAATAGCATATGTTTATGATTTAGGCACGTTCATTAAAATTTTGGTGAAACAAATTATATATTGTGTGTGTGTGTATACATATATATAGTTTTTTTGTAAATTCGTCTAAATTTCGTAATTATATTGTATGTATATTTGAATAAAATAATTATACGCAGTTCAAGTTCAGAGCACTCACAAAGGTATCAAATCATTATCGAACTCGTTGGAAAAATATATATCGAGCAAGAGAAAATCATTCATATCAAAGATTTATTACCTAAAATACTCCCAAAATACAATAAATTATATTAATATGTTACAAATACACTGTGGTCGTTTTATATACAATATAACATAATCGTTTTAGAAAGGAACACAATTTGTATGATTTCACTGTACGTTGATTTCGTCTTATTATTTTCTCCAATATTGCGCAAATTTGTGGAGTTGTTCTACTAGGACAGCCATCACCGCGGTTACCGACAAATCTAAAAGAGTGTGCACATAATGCACAGCCTCTTCGTCGCTCAAATCTAATCGTAATTTATCCTGGACCTTTTTCACAGCTTTATCCGGTTCCAGGGCGATATCGGGCACACTGGCGTCTACCATCAGCGAGAATAGATTCAATATCAGATTGGCATGTCTACGCAAATGTAGAAATGCCGTGTAACATTGCTTTCGGAATTCATGATAATGTTCGGAACCGATTCCGCCCATAGCTTCGACCATTTCCTTACTGAGCTTCATTGGAGGGGGCAACGGTTTTGGATCTCTACCCAAAATGTAGCCAAAATCGATGTGAAAGAGTTTGCCTGGAAATTAAAAAATATTGCATACTTGCGTATATTTATTTTGTTAGAGAGACAATCTCTCTAACAAAATCGTTGAAGAATATGCATACCTGATGCTGTGAGAAGCAGATTATCCAAATGACGATCGCCGACACCCAATACATACGTAATTATACAATAACCAGCTGCATAATTTTAATGAGTAACATTTAAATAATGTACATTCATTCGTTTTTCGTAGAGTAGTATAAATGATGCTTACCACAACTGCGAATGTAAGTGTCCATAACTTCAGGTACTACCCCGTAAGGTCCAGTTTCAGAAGGATGGTGCTTTCGAAAGAAATTCAATATTGAGCCTTCGCTAGCTAAAACTTCCGCAACCGTTGTAGATTCGATAAATTGTACAAAACCATGCTTAGTACTTGTTGCGAGTACTCTGAATGTGATCGAGTCATTAGTTATTAATAATATTACGTAATATCATTCATTTACATAACAACAAGTTTTTACCTATATGGAGTTAGTTTCAAGTCCAAATTCTCCCTTCTTAATAATTTATCCATAAGCGCAATCGTTTGTAAAATTAATTGATCTTGCCGTAAATCATCTCCATGTTTAAAGATGGCAATATATTCGGTATTATCTGTCGTCAAAAATGTGAGTTTCGATGGCATGAGCGCAGACTTGAAAAGACTTGCTCTATAAAATTAATAAAGTAAACATTACAATTGTAATATATATACAGGGTGAATCAGAGTCGTTGAACCAACTGTTTACCCTATGAGAAAATTATCGACTGCATGCACGTTATAATCCAATAGGTATGAAGTTCTGATTCACTCTGTATATATATATATGTGAACATTAGTAATATACCGCGATAGTCAAACAACTTGAATGTACTTTTCCGGCATAATTCCCTTGATACAAATTTCAGGATCCAAAGGGAAAGGTATCGGCTCGAAATTCGAGAAATTAATCTTGAATGCTGGATCTGGATCAGTCAGCAACGTTCTCAATCTATCAGTTTTTTTCTTCCGATTTCCACTTTCTCGCGCCACCGCTTTTACCAGAAATACCAATTGATCGATGAACACCTTCTGTCGTAAGAGGAATGCTCTTCTTTTTTGCCAGATGGTATTCCCCTGCGCTAACATCATGGAAAACATTTTCATTACGGTAACGTACATTTCCCTAACTCGCGTATCTTGCTTAGCGCTTATCGCAGGATCAGTCTGATCCTCGCACTCGATAGAGAGATACCAATAGAAATAATTAGCCAGCATCGAATTCTGACAAGCGCGAGTAATTAAAAACGATGCTAAATCCATAAGCGGTTCTTGGCTCGTTGATAGGTGACTCTCCGATTCACTAGACTGTAAATAAATGTAAAATCAATTACACATAGGATGAAACGGATAATAACGTAATGCACACATATATTCTAAAGAGAATCGTTGACTCACAGTTGTAACCGGGGTAGATGTAGAATCGCTGCTTCTTATGTCCTTATCTAATTTGTCAGTTTTCTCTAATTTCTCCGTTCTTTCTAATCTTTCGCTTCTTTCAAGTTTTTCAGTGCTCCAATTTTTTGATTCTACTCTTTCTTCCTTCTCCTTTAACATCGCTTGATAAGCAATCTTAATGCTTTCAAAGTCTTCATACTTTAACGCTTGTACCAATTGCAACAAGTACAACATTAAATCATCGTCAGGAGCTTGATTAAGCCTGCTAATCGCATATCTCCTAATAGCCGGGTGAGTGAACGCGGGTCCTAATAATTCTAAGGCATCCTCGGAATCCGGTGCAGCCCATCCAGTTAGCATATCCAGAGCCTGACGTTCCTCACCAGCGACTTTCCAGTTAACGCATTTAACAAACTTGGTCAACGCTTTCTTCTGACTGGACAAATAATATCTATATTTCCAAATTAAATCTTGTTCCTCAGTAGTAAGTGCGGTTGTCGGGGGGTATCCCAATATCGTATTCAAGGCATCTCGTACAGTCGAGGTAGGTTTTAATTCGCGAGTATTGCCGCCGCTACGTAAACTGCGAGCCAATTTATGATGTTTTGCTTCCACAAGATTCTCCTGAACAAAAATGTTATTTTTATATTCTCAAAATATAATTGAAGGCACGTATATCGCTATTTTCTTTTGTACAATCTTACTTGTAAAATTTCATAGTCTGGAAGTGTCACAACGTCTGGCTGTAATCTATGTTGAAAAACCTCATCGCCATCTTTTTCATAATATACAATTGAATACTGCAATAGAATAAAATAAATGTATTATTATTAATTTATTTTTATATATACACATAAAAAAATTACACACATACATCTGTTTAAAATTTCACGTATACATACATACCGGTACACCGTCCATCATTACTTCTGGAAATTCTATCATCAAGTACAAGTATTCCGATGCTCTTTTCTCCCTCTCGTTGATTAATTCAATCTCTCTGAAAGTTAATCTATCCAGCCAATCAATTTTGTTTATTTGCCCATTTCTGTGCTTTTTAACCAGCTTTGCAAGCCGCTGCATCTGTTCTTTCCCATGATCTCTGGCTTTTCCTGGGGTGCTAGTTGGAACACTACCATCGGCTTCTATCCCAGGCCATACTCTAAGATCGAGCATGCCCTGTCGATACACTCCATGCTTACCAAATAATGATATAGTCGTACCACCTACTGGAAGCTGTCTACCAGGTCCTGCACAGTCATATAAGGTTATACACAGCTGGGCGTCGCGTGGCAAATCCGTATACGAAATTGGTAGATAGACCCATTGATTCCAGCTGGATGTAAAAAATACATCGTCTCAATGAGAGATACATATATAATAAAAGATGTTGATGCTAGAATAAAGAGATGGTATAGTACAAATGTAAAACGCAACATACTTCCAGCGTGTAGTAAAGTGTTTGTAGGCTGTGTGTACAGGCAGGGCCAAGGGTCTACCACCAGCCCATACTTGTAAAGATGCAGCTAGATCTCCACGAATCCCACCGCTCTCGTACAAACCCGAATATTTGAGTAAAGGATCTAAAAGTAGCTCGTCGTATTCCGGTCTATGTCTCTTGCCCTCTAATGTACCTCTGTATAAAACAGGTAAAACAATATACCTTGTGACATATGTCTAAAGATTGCCAATTAACATATGCGATCTACATCAGAGATAATAACCGAATGTTTCAACACGCACTTATGTATGTTAATTACTCTAATCCGATTATTTCATGCTAGAATAATTAATGAATGTCTTTCATCATACGGATGGAATGTCATAAGATACTTTTATCATGTGACAACCTCAGTTCGATTACACGATACAGTAATACAGATGTGAGATATACTTACATCTTGACTTGTATTCTGGTATCTAACGAAGAACTATAGACATAAAAAAATTTATCGTTCGTATTCTCCATCGTATTAATTCGTGAATTATATTCAAAAATCGATCACGTATCCATCTTCGAGACTATGTATCACGTCCACACTCTTTCATACTGTTGCGATTCATATTGATTAGGCATCAATTTTATAAATACAAATACCTATATACATAATTAACCAATGCGTCTAAATATCGTGAATATATACATGTATTACTGATGGACGAAAACGAAATAGTCTCATATTGCACGTAGTGCACCGTACACCATCCAATCCAAATCAATCCAAGTGATCCAATCAATATGAAATTTACACCACCGATCTATATCAACTGAATATTACTGAGGCTGCATCCATTTAATTTGGTCATTTACGCGCTTTATAATCATCGTTCTATCTTTATCGTTCATTAGACGTGAAAGAAGGATAGAAGCGCTGAGAGCATCCAAACTGAACGCAGTCTAAGACAAAATAGGAATGTCGCCATATTAAAAATTAGAAACTAGCGCCTCTGAACTTAAAAGACAAAACTATTTACATATATCACTACACTGGTATACAGGGTGAATCAGAGTCGTTGAATCAGCTTTTTATCCCATATGAGAAAATAATTGACTGCATACGTTATAATTCAATTAGGTATAAAGTCGATAATTTTCTCATAAAGTAAAAAGTTGATTCAACAACTCTGATTCATCCTGTATAAGTTTATCATCAGTTACCGTCTGTTGCAGAGGTGCAGTTATTGTACTGTACCGTCATTCACAGTCGACTGTTTTATCAGCGCAGCATTCTCATAATTGCAACTTTATCAAACGTTTGTTATTCATGCTTGGAACTTTTGCGTTTCTTGCTTGATAGTTGTAGCTCTCTCGTAGCTTCACATTTTTAGCCTTTGTGATAGCAGAGAGAAATCTGAGAGAGGACATGACGGCTCAAAATCTGTAACCGCAAATGCTGCCGCGCACTACTGCCCTCTGATAAAGTAGATGTAAACTACATAGCATCGTCCACTTTTCTTACGGTACATTGTCCATTTTTGAAAGCTGGAGATAATAAATCGATATTTGATTCATATAACCGTGTTACATGTAGCCACCGATGAGATACTATTAAAGACTGTCAACCCTTGGCAAATTTTCGGTGGTATAAAAAGGGCCCCAAGGGCCCGGAGGTAATTGAAGAATGCTGACATTATCGACAATTGATATAAATTTACTATTATTAACATAAATATTTGGCTCATACATTATTACATTTATGATTTTTTATTACATAAATGTTCCATAAATAAATATGCATACTTGTAAAGCTATAATATTCTATAATGCAGCAAAATTACAATTTTTTCTCTGCAGTTATCATCTCTGTTGATAATCAAACTTTGACAATAACACTAAAATTACAATTTTAACGAAAAATTGAGTATTATTGAGTTCTAAATGAATAAATACGTCTACTAAACTAATAAATCATAAAATTAGTGCAATATTATCAGTTTTTAACTCTTAATTACTTCAATATTCACAAGAACGCGAATTCTCGCGTAAGAAGTCGGTCTTTAATAGTATCTCGTCAGTGGTTCAACGAACTCAACAGTTGAGTGAGCGCTCGCTATTTCTTTCAGTCGTTTTCAGGAAAAGTTTATATTATACACCGATCAGTGTAGTGATAAAGAAAAAAAACAAGCAAAAATACAATGTTTGGACCAGGTTCGGCACCAATTGTAGTTCTCAGTAAGTTCAAGTCGATCTTTCATCTGTCGTTTGTTTAAAAGTAGTTTAGCAATTCACATGTTTTTGTCGCTTTTCTAACCAATCTAATCATGTCGAACATTTTAATTATTGCAGGCCAGAACACAAAGCGTGACACCGGTAGAAAAGTACAGAGAGAAAATATCCAGGCGGGCAAGGTGAGAGCGTATTTGTCTAATAATCTGTGTGTATTGCATTCCTTATAAGGCATTCCTCGCAATTTTCGCGCCCACATGACTTTCTGAAGTCACAAAGATTTTAAATCAGTTCGAGTTTTGTCTATTCGCATTGATTTTTATATCACGTATCAACTTAAATATGATAACTCGTAAACCATGCAAGTTAATTCGATAAAAAAAAATTATTTTCTCTATGAGCAATCTACATGTAAATTCAATTATAATCTAATTGACGTGACTTTCAAATATATTGGATCAATGTAACAAATTTTTCTTGTTTTTTTGTATATATATAGGCAATTGCCGACGTCATTAGAACATGTTTGGGTCCTCAAGCCATGTTGAAGATGCTGATGGATCCAATGGGTGGCATCGTAATGACAAATGATGGTAACGCGATTTTGCGCGAGATCACTGTGCAGCATCCTGCTGGAAAGTCCATGATAGAAATTGCCAGGACTCAGGATGAAGAGGTAGGGGATGGTACCACTTCGGTGATTGTCCTATCAGGCGAGATCTTGGCTACCGCCGAACCATTCTTGGAACAGAACATGCATCCTACTGTCATCATAAGAGCGTATCGTCAGGCTTTGGAAGATATGGTCACGATTCTCAATGAACAAGTCAGTATCGATTTAGATTGCAGCGACAAAAGTAAGTTGGTCCAAGTGATAAACTCCTGTACAGGTACTAAATTTATCAGACGTTGGTCTGAATTAGCCTGTCAAATCGCTTTGGACGCTGTTCACACCGTGATGCTCGAGGAGAACGGCAGAAGAGAGATCGACATTAAACGCTATGCCAAGGTAGAGAAGATACCCGGTGGTACGATGGAGGACAGTACTGTTCTCAAGGGTGTGATGATCAATAAGGATGTGACACATCCAAAAATGAGACGTTACATCAAAGATCCGAGAATAGTACTGCTGGATTGTCCATTGGAATATAAGAAGGGCGAATCTCAGACGAATATAGAGATAATGAAGGATGTTGATTTCACAAAGATTTTGGAACTAGAGGAGGAGTATGTGAAGAAGATATGCGAGGATGTTATTTCGGTAAAACCGGATGTCGTGATCACAGAGAAAGGCATATCGGATCTTGCTCAGCATTACCTCGTGAAAGCCGGCATATCCGCGATACGCAGGCTACGAAAGAGTGACATTAACAGGATTGCTCGCGCTTGTGGTGCTACCGTTGTCAATCGCACCGAAGAACTCAAGGAAGAGGATGTTGGGACGGGTGCTGGTCTTTTTGAAATCAAGAAACTCTGTGACGATTATTTCTGTTTTATCACAGAATGCAAGGATCCTAAAGCTTGTACAATCATTCTGAGAGGTGCTAGTAAAGATATCTTGAATGAGACTGAGAGAAATTTGCAAGATGCGTTGCATGTCGCCAGAAATCTCCTTGTCGATCCAAAACTCGTACCAGGTGCGTAAGATTAGTTATTGTATAATATGCTTGATATATAAGGACTTGAATATTTAATTATGTAAAGTTGGACACTTACTATTCTATATACATATATGTATATATCTATATTATACAATACTTTTTTTTTGGTCGAAATGATTTATTATATCTTTTATGTTTGGTTCCTTTTCCTTTTTTTTCCCCTCGTAGGTGGTGGAGCAGTGGAAATGGCAGTATCCCGGCTTTTAACAGAAAAGGCGGCAGGACTTGCAGGTGTAGAACAATGGCCATACAAGGCGATCGCACAGGCCTTGGAGATCATTCCCAGGACGCTAGCGCAGAATTGTGGCGCAAATACTATCAGGACTCTAACGGCGTTGCGCGCTAAACACGCAACAGAAGGAACTACTTGGGGCATTGATGGAGAAACGGGAAAATTGGTCGACATGAAGGAACGCGGTATATGGGAACCATTGTCTGTAAAATTACAAACGTATAAAACGGCGATCGAGACTGCTATCCTGTTATTGAGAATAGACGACATTGTTTCCGGAAGTAAAAAGAAGAAAAATGAGAATGATATCGGGCAACCGAGTCAAGTTACGGAGGAGTGTATGAAAGAATAAATATTTTCGATATCTATTGAAGTCTAATTGCTTTATATTTACTTTAAGATTAAATTATTTTGCACTTTCACTTTGTCAAATTTTTATCTCTTCTGTATGCATTTTCAAAAAATAAAGACAAGCGCCCTGATAATCGTAAAAATCTTTTTATTTACATTACCTTATAGAGATATATGCATATATATATATATAGAATAGTAAGCAAGTGTCGAACTTTACATAATTAAATACTTCAAGTCCTTACACATCAAGTATATTATACAATATCCTTATATCATCGCTAAAATTCTGCGTACTTTGCATATCGCACTTTTATATCGTTCCTTGTTGAATAATTTCGTTTTCTTTTGATTTTTCTGTTTCTATCACTGTAGTCTTTCTCAAATTTGAATCTATCGTTTCTATTGGTAGAGACGTTGCGATGGAAGAATTCCTTATATTATGTGTTAACGGCTGTACATTAGATGTACATGATTTGGAAGCCAAACAATCTTTTCTAATAGGTAATAGTACAGCCACAGGTTCTACTACAATCCGCTTATTTAAATATGTGATCTCCTGTAATTGATTTTACGTCATTACACACATACACACACACACACACACACATATATATATATATATATATCCGCCTTCTTATGCCATTCAAGGATTCATACCTCTTTTTGCAATACACTGACTGATACTCCTAAATGAGTTGCAATTTGGACAGGTGGAAAAATTGCATGTATGCAATACTGTATATAAGGTATTAGTTGTTCGCTTAAACATTCTGTAAACTTAATCATGTTTTCCCGTTCCGCGGCAGCAAATGCCTATGACATAAAATATAGAAGATTTACTTGTGAATAAAAATTACATGACAATGCAAACTTACTTGCTGTTCTTGCTTGTAAAATATCAGCATAGCCCTCGCCACATTATGCAACGACTCTTGTAACAATTTTGTGCATAAAGTGGAGAGTGCCACTGGTGCACAGAGTCTCAATTCATTAAATGCAGCTATTATCCCGTTGCAATATTCGGCCAGAGGATAAAATTCTGCCAGTTGTTCAGGCGGATTTTCCTATGAAACAGTTTACAATAGTAAATTAATGAAAACTTTAAAAGATACTATTTTATACTTACAGAATGAATACAAGTCTCCGTTTTTACATCAAGTCGTTGTGTTTTGTTAATCAATGTAAATGTTTCCATATCTTTTTCAAACTTTCGAGTTGTTCTACGAACGTTCTGTTCAAACCTTTCACCGATAACTCGTACAAATATATCCGACATTCGACCAGTGAAATCGACGCCCACTCGACCAAATGATAATCCAAAATATGTACACTGACCCAAAATGGTATCTACAGACGTTACGCCTGGTAAGTCTTGCTCTAGCGTAGCAAGAAATTGCGTTATCTAGAAAAAGAAAAAAACAAACTTTAATCACATTTCCGTTTACATTATACCTGTATGTGCACCTTGTCTGTTACACAAATCTACCTTTTCCTCCAACCAATGATAAAATATCGCAGATTCATTTAATGTCAAGTCGCGGCCAGGAATTACTAATTCATCATCATTAAACATAGCTTTATACTGAGTTATTATATTGAATAAATGTATCCTGGATAATTCTATTGTTTTGGCCATATGAAGATTAGCTGCAACACATTGTAAATGTAATTTTCTTATCGGTTTGATCAATTTAGTTTTCGTATTGTATTATAATTAAATAGAAAGCCCTCTTACGATCTTCCTTCGGTATTGCATTCAGCAAGCCTTGAAGCCAGCTATCTCTCGCTTGAAGAAATTTTATACGAAGTTCTGATTCTGTAAATGCATCCATAGACCGCAACAAACCGACAAGTTGAAGACATCTCGGAAGCGGTAAATCTCCTCTCAGAGAGCCAACTACTTGTCCTACCATACCCGACCAGCTACTTTCGATCTCTGCTACTATAGACTGAAATATTAATAAAAATAAAGCAAAAATAAAATAAAACACAAATATGGTACTAAAGAAGGCATGTGTTACGAAAGGTTGCTAAGCTTGTACCGAGATAATAGGAATATCTCCATGTTTCATTCCCAATTGACGAGCATATTGAGACAATTCCAATGCTTCGTTATATTGGTTGCTTCTCAGACACGATTCCATTAATTGGGGCATCTCGAGAATTTCAAGTAGTTCTGCATTTCGCGTTAGCGTCAAGCTATTTAATCTTCGATGTGCATTAATATCTTTTGAAGTATCGCAAAATGATTGGCATTTCCTTACAAATTCTGGGATCTTTTGTACAAGTTTGTCAAGACGATTTTCGGTCTCATTGAACTAAAAATGAAACAATACAATTTGTTAATCTCTTCACAGATCTCTCTCTCTCT
>NW_017304631.1:213092-221638 GCF_001594115.1 Trachymyrmex septentrionalis
TAAAAGTTTTATAATTTGTAAAGACTAATTTCTGTGTAGTTTGAAGCACTGCGTTTTTCTCATCAGACAAATGATCAGGTTCTTTACCTAAAAATTTTTCATGCAAGATAAATCTGCATCTTATTGATGTATAAAGCAAAATTTAAATAAATAAACTGGATAATAAAGGTATTCGTACTTAGCTGATCTACATCAAAGCCTCCAAGTTTTGAGAGATACTGATAAAAATTAGGATTTTCTTTCCAAGATTCTGAAATCGTAGTTGCATAAAATGGTAAAAATGCACCATAATAAGCAATATTGCGTTAAAATAATTAATTTCCAAATAACAATTAATCTTACCCGAGATACCTTCCGGAAATATCAGATTTATCACATTCTCCGTTTCAATATCCATGATCCTTTTAACAAATGTATAATATCGGTTGTTAAAGCATTTGTGTTAATGCAAAATATTATTTTTCAACGAATTGTTGAGACAAGTGGCAGATAACATCAGCAAGGTACTTTTCTTCGATTTCAATGTGCCAATAATATATAAATATGTAATTCAATGGCGCCTTTTATATAACCTTACGTAATTATTGTAAAAGATTTTTATCTATTTCGATTATAAAAAATAATTTCTTTATATTTCGATTAAACTTTGCGCGATTATAAAAATTTTATTACGAAAGTTCTCAACAATGCAACGACACGTCGCAGAATCGCAAACGTCATCTTTAGCCGTTGAAGAAAGCCTGTAAGCACTAAGCACGAGCAATCAGCTGATCGACTGTCGACTGGAAAAAATTTACCAAAAGGCGGCGTGATAATTCAACGATTGAATTCGATTAAATTTATGAATTAAAAGTTTTCTGAAAATCTATCATTAGTTCTAATTATTTTATTGTACAGGAAATGGCTTTAAATCTGATCAAACAGGTAAATTTTTGCGATTGACTTGTATATAATCTTCATACACCGAGCAAGACAACCTGTAAAAGACATATACTTTATTGAATATTTATCTATCTTATTATGCACAATTGAGTTGTTTAACGATTGCTTTTATTCCAGATTGCAGTGATTGGACAACGTTTACTCGCAACAAAAACTTTATCGGCAAAATTTTACACTGGAAGTCTGTACGAGCCAGATTATTTAGAGGTTAGATTTAAACTTCTGGGTATTTGAAGTATACATAACACGTTTTGTTAGTTTTTCGATTTTTACAGACAGGAAAATCAGAATTTCCGCTTTTACCTACGATAAATATACAAATCAAAGGTTATGATTATCCTGTGCTCGAATGTTATCAGTCTTTCATACACAAATTAGCGGATGTCATACAAATCGACATAGACAACAGGTAAATTTGCATTAAATTTTCTTAATTTTACTCTTCAATTTTTAATACAATCCACATTCTTCTGTTCAGCTGGCCGTTAGCACCTCAAGAATTCATGATTCAGAAGCATAAAACTGGAACGACAACAATTGTGTCCAAGTATTATCTCAAAATTTATGAAAGAAATATACAAATGTCAGAAGTATCGTCTGTAAAATGCTCAGTATTAATCAGAGCATTAGAGGCAGCTTTACCACAAGGTGTTACTTTAAATATAAACATTTATGACCCTACATTAGAAGAGAAGCGATATGTACCAGACAAAGCATTGATTGATTTGAAATCAACGCTAGATACATTAAAAAAATAAAACTTAAATATATGTTGTTGCGATTAATATATTATTTGTAAGTGCAAATAATACTTGTACATATTCTTACAAAAATAGCATCTCTTTCCAAGCATGTAAAATTTTTAAATAGTAAAAATTTGAGAAAGTTATACACAAGATTAATGAAGAAAAGTTCTTATTAACTTTTCTATGAGAAAGTTATATAATATATACAAAAAATTTATAAAAATAGTTCGATAAACTTCTTCACAATATTCTTATTATCAATCTTGACTCTAAATTAAAATCAAATTAAATTTGGAGGAGTCCGAGTTCCCCTTAATTATTTTTTATTATAAATAATGTCGGACTTATTTTTTATTATTCTTCTAGCGCTATCTGTTTATGCTCGCGCATGATACATATATAATCCATATTTCTTTTAAGATATTTGTTTACAATAAACCAAAATGCACAACTTTAATCTTTGTACTGTCATCAGTCTTCGGAGGTTCTTTTATTTTTTCATCAGCACTATCTTCTGCAAAATGTCAAAAATTAATATTAGACAAAGTCGTGTTATTTATAATTGTGTTGTAAAGCTTCTTACATATACAAAACAGATGTACTAATGTAAAATGCTTACTACACAATGGTTGAAAATCTTTAAGGTAATCTTCATTACCCAGACAAAGTGGAAGACTTTCAGCTAGTTCACGTTTAGGATCCGTTATACGTGTTTGTGTAGTAGATCGCTTCTGTCTGTATACTTGAGTCTGTAAGAAAAATTTTATGTATATATATATATACACACACACACACACATATATATATATATATATACACACACACATGCAAATATATCTTTAAAACTACTTACTGTGCCAGGTACTAGTATATGAGTGACAGTGTCTGAAAATTTCACCTTTGGCTTTTCATTAGAAAGAGAACTTGATATATCGGCAAACGATGGACACGTAGAGCAAATCTTTGAATTAGCGATAGATGTATTAATTACAGGCAGAGGTGGTACGTTAGAAAACGTTTTAGTTTCTCTATTAACGATTTGGGAAGACCTCGACGAGTGTCTATTCTCAAATAATCCATGTTGTATACTGTAACTAGGATGAAAGTTTCGCGAGGAAAATTTTCTAACTGTTTGTGAAAGTTGTAAGTCTGTATCATCGCGAGAACCCTGAAACGGTATGTAATCTAGATCGTAATTGTATCTATATGTTTTGAAAGATAGAGATGTTTTCTGATTTTCAGGTACATTAGATGTTGTGGAATTCTGTTTTTGTAAAATGCACAATGGCACATGGGTTTTATTCGATGTAAATTTCTCCAATTCTTTAGTATTTGGCAAACCTTGAGTGCTCTTAGATAAAAGATAATTTTTTCTAGGTAAATCATGAAGGCAATTAGAGAAAGAACTTATCAGAGAAGGTGATGGAACAGTGACATTTGTTTCTTTTTCTTCCATTACAGGATGTTGTAATTTAATGGTTTGATCATTGACATTGTTAACCGTGTTGGGAAATGTAATGTCGTTACTTTCAAGAGTTGTATATCCTTCAAAATTATTAAACGAAGTAGACATCAGATTGTTACAAGTATTATTCGAAAGAGGCAATTGATCCGTTGTATGAGTATTATCGATAAGAGTTTTAGTTAATGATTTATCAGATATCTTTGAAGATTTCATGCCTCGTAACATAAAAGTTGTTTCAGAGTTATTGTTCGCTATTAACGCATTGACAGAGTTACTATGCGAGATAGGAGTGTTAGCGATTCGAGTACCGAATGACGTTGACATAACATTATTGTCAATGACGTTTAAGCAACTCGTCAAATAATTATTAGAATGAATATCTTCCGATTCATATATTGGCTTATTGAAAGGAGTAGAGATAAAGCTATCGTCTTGCGCGCAAGTCGTTATTACGTTAGTAGTGGAACTACTAAAAGAATATGATATTTCATTAAGTAACGATTGCTCGTACGATCTCTCGTCAAAATTATTCCTAGACTGATCATTCACTATTACATCTGATTCATTGAAAGAAATACTGCCGAATGACGTAGTCATCAAGTCGTCTGATGCATTGTTAAATACTTGAGAACTATTAATGACATTCGCCGCACTAATCGGTGTAAAATTTGAATGTGTACTGTATAATGATTTATTAAAAGAAGTCGATGATAAAAATGGGCTCGAAATATGCGAAGAATGATTAAACGAAGTTGTTAAAATGTTATTAGAAGTGTCAAAGGACGAAGGTATTAAGATGTAGTCAGTCTTAATAGTGGACGGAATATTATTATATGAGGCGCAAAGTGTGTTCTTTGCGGTATGATGAGGGTGGACAACTGGTAAGGGTGGGATTTGATTTGAACTGGAAGCTTTTCTGTAACGATACTTTCGCGATCGTTTCAGATTAAGTCGTTTTTCTTTTTGAGAATCTTCGCTCTCTTCACTATATGTTGCTTCTATCTGCTCTTCCTCCTCCTTCTCTTCCTCCTCCTTCTCTTCTTCCCCTTCCTCCTCTTCCTCCTCCTGTTCCTCATCCTCTTCCTCCTTCTCCTCATCCTCTTCCTCTTCCCCCTCCTCTTCTTCCTCTACTTCCACATTCTTCTCTTCCTCTTCCTCCTCTTCCTTCTCATTACTTGAATCGGAACATATAGAACATGATGTTCTCGAACATGTGGAATCTATAAAAATTTATTTATTTAAATAGATGCAAAAGGTATTAAAGTCTTCAAAAAGATTTATCAATTCTTACGTGAACCACTGCAACTGTTCGATCTGCTTAGAATACTCTCAGCTTTCTCTTTAGCTGCAGTTGCCAGTTCCATGTCATTCAAAACCGTAGCGTAGAAATGTATGTCCATAAAAAGATCATGATCATTTAGATCAATAGCTAGTCGAAAAGCCTTCTCAAACATCTTATACCTACAAAGATCATAAAAAATGATTAGAGTAAATTAAATTTTAAATTCACATCAGATAATGCACTACCTTAATAAATGATGAAAAAATCTCCTCGTCAAATCTCTTACTTCGTCCCCATATTCTTCTTCGACAGTTTGGCTTATTGGTTTAATAGGTATGTGAAAACTGCCTAACGCATTCTGTATCAGACCTATTGGATCAGATTAATAAGTTAGAATAAGATTATTTTTTAAAATCATTAGTAAGTAATCTCTTAATTAAACATCAGATTAGTAAAACAAAATTTTATTTTACCTTCGCGTTCCGTTGTTAACGGTAACTTAAATAAATAGTTTAAGATTTGATTAAGCGAATGCATGCAAACACGTGGATGCGTATCCCAATTCATCGACAACAGCAAGGAAGTCGCTTGTTCTGCTCGAGACTCTGACAAATACCTTCTGATTAATTCATCTCCGGAGAGAGTATCGCCTTCAATCACTTTAATAACTCCAATCGGTCCTCTGAGAATACAGAATAAATTGTTACGTACCAATCAATATCGAACACATGTTGCTTGATAAAAAAAATGGTAGTCCTTACCGTTCGAAAAGTAATAAGAATAAAGAATTGCCATTGTTGTAATAACGTATCTGATTTAGATCACTTTTCCTGTTCCATTCCATATGCAGCAAAGCATGCTGATTCCTATGTTGTGTATTATTATTTTATTAATCCAATTTTATGGCCATGTCTTACCGACTAATTATTTCATTGTTCATACTTAAAATATGATGATAAGTCGAGAATATTCGCTGGCATTGACTCGTCACTTAATGTCTGGCTTTTAATACACATTAAAGTAATATCAAAATATTGAAACTGGCCTCTATCATTACCTACCACAAATATTATACCATCGCTATGCCAAGCAGCTAAAGTAGGTATCTTAAGGAAAAGAAATAAAGAAATACATATAAATCCTTTCAAAATGCATCTTTCCATAATACTTATATTTTATATCTTTATACATATAGAAAAAGTTATTGTATATTTATATATTAATAAAACTTACAAAAGCTGCTTTTACACTGATGCTTGTCGATTTGATCTGATCGTACATCATAATAGTACCATCAATGCAACATAAAAGTAATAGTTCCTGATTGGGTGAAAATCTCACACAACTTGTATGCGTTGGCAATGGTACGGAAATCACAGCGATCCTTTTTAATTTGTTTTGCCGAGAGACTTCATATGTACGCCATTCTACTGTAACTTCTCCCTATATATTACGATATCCGAATTTATAAATATAACTTATTTCTTCCTTTTAATTTTATTAATATATAAAAGTATATTTAATATATTAAATAAATTTGCATTAAGTACAGAAGTATAAGATGTAATTACCTTTCGTGAAACTTTTTGTTCTACAGAATGAATAATATTGTCATCGCATGCATCAAATGTAATACACAAGGGATCAAATTCAGTACGTATGTAACATAATAATTCTAATTTTGTTCTGAAAATATGAATGATCAAATCCTTTCATTTTTATGTACATACATTCATACAGGGACGTCAGGGACTGTACAAGTAATCGATTTACATAGCAACGAGCATAGTAACACGTAACTAACCATGCTTGATAGAAAAAATTGTAGTAGCAAACACAAGTACAATTACAATTCATACGTATTAAAATTATAAAATCACGAGAATTATATGAAAATGTCTCAACACTGGCATGGCCATTGGACAGAAGATGCATTTGCTCCAAAAAGATTACGAAATTGGGAAGTTCCTAAATGGTATCCTAGTTGGCCAGACAGACATTGTGTCACTACGAAATTTATTGTGGATAATAATGGACGTATGTTAGACAATGCCAAAAGAGTTGGACAATCGCCATGGGGAACATTTAAAGTTTGTATAAATTAACGTTACGTTAACACAGATTGTCTGAAAAGAAACTTTTTATTCTAGAAATAACATTAGTCGTGTCATTAAGTTATAACAGGCAGAATTTAATATTTTGAACATTATATTATCAATCATGCACAATAGCATTTATTCTCTTAAGTTTTCTCTTTAGTTTTATGCAGAACTTGCATAAAACTAAAGAAAACTTTTACCGAAACATTTAAGTTACTAAAACAAAAAACTCAAATATCTCAAATAGGTAAAAGTTTTCTTTAGTTTCATGCAGAACTTAATGTTGACGTGTTGCTCCATCGTGATTTTCTGACGAGGGTCACAAAATAACTGTTGCATTTCACGCCACGCAAAGGATCGTTATGAACCGTTTCAAATGCTATTGTGCACGATCGATAATATAATGTTTAAAATATTGAATTCTGTTCGTTATAACTTAATGGCGTGACTAGTACTATTTCTAGAGTAAAAGTTTGGTTTCTTAGTTTTTTTTTAGACAACCTATACATAATATAAAAGTTTATAAGAATCTAAATTATCTTAAATTAAATCAATATTATCATAAGTTTCTCTCTCAAATTTATATATGCAATATTCAAAGATTATAATACAAAAATATCATATTATAAAAAAAGGGCACATGGGATTTACCAAAGAAAATTACTGCAAGCATTGCTAAAGAATTATCAATACCGCCTCAATATAAAAAAGATTTATGGGAACAGCACAAGAAGAAACATGAGAATTTATGTAAAAGTGTAAAATACGCAAACAAGAACAGGAATAAGAAAATCAACAAACTATAAAAAGATAAGTTAAAACGAACAAAAATACATATACACGTAAAGAATGTCACATAAAAGGATGAGAACGATAAAAGAAGTCACATAGCTATGTTGAACTCATACCCTGTAAGCTGAAAGAGATGCATGTTTGCTCGATGATATTGTTTCATAGCAGGACTCCAAGGATAAACTTCGTTCATTGTAGATTTTCGCCAAATTAATATCTGTAAAGACACATTATTTCTTATAGATTAATACTGTAATATTTTCTTAGTTAAAAAAAAAACTGTCTAGAAACAATTTACCAAATTAGCAGACTTGTTTACTTCAATCTTCTTATCCAATCTGCGTCCATTAGGTTTAAATAAGTCTGTTGTGACTAATTTAGGTTCTAACTTATTTATCTTATCAAAGATGTGTGTTTTAGATTTTGTAAAATATACCAGAGTCACTAGATTATCATTGTATGTACAAACCAAATGACTTTTGGTAATAATTACTGTCAATAAAGCAAAATATTATCTTTTATATGCATAATATAAATAATTTCTGGTGATAAAAATAATAAGAGAGAGCAGTTACCATCAGATATATGTTCAGATAACTTTCCTACAAGATATTTGTCGAAATTGATTTCTAGTACATCACCGCTGAAGAGACAAACTTGTATTTGCACCAATAAACCATTGCTAAGCATTAATTGTACAACAGAATCGTCATACCATTGAGAATAAATGACAGAATTATCTCTGAGCTGACCCTAGGTGTGATAATAACAATTCTATATAATATAAGCTCTTTACAAAATTCGATCAGGAAAGATAAAGTAATGATTTATTATACCTCTAAGTATTTAATAGAATGTTTTAATTTATTTCCTTTTTTATTTTCTGGGACGTAAGTCATTCCACGCTCTTGACAATATGATCTTTTGCCTTCTTCATATGTGCTATCAATACGTATTTTATCGTGATATCTAAAAAAAAGTCAAAAGCAAATAAATTGCTGTAATAGTAACAGTGGAATCTGAAAATAAATCGAATAATGTTGTTTTTTACTTAAATGCTCCAAAATCGGTGACCTCTATGTTTACATTGTCATCAAAAGTCCAAAAGTTTACTTCTCCCGTTAACGCAAACATTATAAAGTGTACTAATATTAAATATACAAAATATCATAGAGAATATCACGCGAAGCACTCAAATTTGTATGCAAATAATAACAACT
>NW_017304631.1:221738-227986 GCF_001594115.1 Trachymyrmex septentrionalis
GTACAAAATATCATGGAGAATATCACGCGAAGCACTCAAATTTGTATGCAAATAATAACAGCTACGAAAAGTCACATTCGCACGACTCCAAGAAAATTTACAGTCTATCTACTTCTATCTATAATCGGCATCATTAATGTCCTTCACTTCCGGTTTAAGGCCGGAACACAGATTTTGATTACCATTGGACGCATTCAGCGTACGCAATTACGTATCAGCCACCGACGAAATACTATTAAAGAACGTCAACCCTGAGCAAATTTTCGGCGGTATAAAAAGGGCCCCAAGGACCCGGACATAATTGAAGAATGCTGACATTATCGACAATTGATATAAATTTGCTATTATTAACATAAAATAATAAATTTAGCTCATACGATATTAAATTCATGATTTTTTATTACATAAATGTTTCATAAATAAATATGTATACTTGCAAAGCTATAATATCCTACATACATTGCAGAAAAATTACAATTTTTTCTCTGCAGTTATCATCTCTGTTGATAATCAAACTTTGACAATAATACAAAAATTACAATTTTAAAGAAAAATCGAGTATTATTGAGTTTTAAATGCATAAATATGTTTACTAAACTAATAAATCATAAAATTAGTACAATATTATCAGTTTTGAACTTTTTATTACTTCAATATTTACAAGAACGCGAATTCTCGTAAGGATGTCGGTCTTTAATAGTATCTTGTCAGTGGTTCGGTAGATTCGGACTTAAGCCCTGTCCATGATTTCGGACATGATCCGAGATTTCAAATGAAAAAAGAATTAACAAATCACATTTGAACAATTAGATCACATGACCAATGCAATTGGTCAATTCTGTTTTCATTTCTAGCATCGTGGACACAAGTCTTTAAAACAACCTAGGTCTGTTTTTTGTCGCTGAACTAGTGTACACTTTTGGAACTTAAAGTGAGATACGTTTGATATTTGTTTAAAGAAAGAGAGTTCTAGAACGGTTTAGTGCAGGAACAGAAAACGTACCACTTGTCTTCTTCCACCATGTTTATTCCATGGTAACAAACTAAGGGCACAGTGAAAGGAATAAGGAACTGGGAACAGAGAATAAGAATTTCAACCTATCAGAAATCATGTATTGTGGAATACACAGTTTCTGATAGGTTGAAATTCCTATTCTCTGTTCCCTGTTCCCTATTCCTTTGATTGTGCGCAGCCCTTAACGAGTTCGTATTTTTCTATATAGTCTCGAGAGATCGCTGGAGATCGCTCGATTGAGCCGTATGTCGTGTGCGTTTGCTTCGGTTTGGGTGTTTCATGATCTTTTCATTTTTTAGAAATTATGGCCGGCTTCTAACGTGCACTTGATTTCTACGAGAGTTGTTTTATTATCCTGTTTTGTGACTGTTACTCTTTTACTGGCGCTTTTCTCGGGAAGATATGTGCTGAGTGGTGTGTGTGGAACACATTGGATATTGGCATACTGCCTGCATCGCATCGCATCGCGTCGCAAGACGCTTATGCATCTGGAAGCCACAAAAGAAAGAAGTTTATTTTTCTGTATTTTGTTATTGCAAGTGAAAATATTAACCTACTGTCTGCGTTGACAGAAGATATACCTAAATGAAAAAAGAACTAATGAGGTTATATATATTATAAGAAAATGGCTGAAGAAAGTAAAAAAATTTCTTTTGGTTTTGCAAAGTCTGTAAAAAAGCCAATTTTGAGCAAACAAAAGCTACACCAGGAGAAAAAAGTGGATTATATCGAATGTCTAGATGATAAGGCAATTAAAGTGATCGGGTAAGTTGAGAAAAAGTTCGTTGCAACAAAACGGTAGGCGTTTGTAACCTCGATCTTTATCTAACCTTAATTATTAGTCTTTAATACTTGAAATGGCAACTGTAATGTTTGCTTTTATTTATTCTAATTTTTTACGTTGTAGTTTATTTTCATAATTAGATTAAAGTTGTTATACAAATATGTTTGTTTAGGAAGGAAGAGAAAAAAGAAGAATTTGTCATTATTCCATTACTAGAATCTAATACCTGGCATGATAGAATCATTAACAAAATAGATGCTTCAAAGTCGAAAACAAGTAATGATGATATGCAAAAAATCAAGATCAAGGAAGAATCGCAACAAATATCTAATGGTGATTTAACATCAATTGATAGGAATGTTTCTCCCTCTAATATACAAATAAAAACAGATTTATCTATTGAAAGTAAAATTCTTACTTTGGATGAGCAGGCAGTTAAAGAAATTATAGAAGATCTCAATGCGACAGAAAAAAATAAAGATGATTTGTGTGATATAACGTTATCTTTAGTTAAGAGACAGAATTTAGAGGGTGCAGAAGAAGTGAGTACTTCTTTATGATTACTAATACATATAATATATATTTATATTTTAATATATAAATTTTGATATATAAAAATAAACTATAAAAATATAAAAATATGAGATTTTATAAATATTTTTAATTATATAAAACTAAAATAAAAATAAACAAAATAAGCTAAACATAAAATAAACTAGAAATTGTATAAATTCACAAAAAGTATGTACCAAGAATTGCCTTGTATAAATATATCATATCTCACTCATATATATTTAATTTCATTGATCAATTTTCACGTAATATACAAAAATATTTTATACATTTTCTTTTTTATATAGAGTACATTAGAAGATTATGAAAAGATTCCGCTAAATGTCTTTGGTTCAGCTATGCTACGAGGTATGGGATGGAAACCTGGTGAAGGAATTGGTAAAAATCCAAAGTAAGAACTTTTTTTTTTAGATTGAGCATGAGTGGACGTTGCGTTTCTCTATTTTAGTATATATTTTCAGATATAGAGTGTACTAGATTTTTTTTTTTTCATATTTTTATATAGGTTTTACTTTTCCATTTTATATGTTGTGTACTTGGCAGGCTTGTAACACCTATTGTGCCTGAATTAAGGCCCATAGGAATGGGACTTGGTGCAGACAAAACAGCATTGCAAAAACAGAATGAAAAGACTCAAAAAGAGGAGGAAGAGTTACGGATACAAAAAGGAAGTTTTATAAAAATCATTGCTGGCAAGCGGTCCAATGCATATGGCCAAATAGAAGGCTTTGATGATGCAGGAAGATTAATCGTTAAGATGGCACTGAATGGAAACATCATCTCTGTGAATGAATGCATAGTTCAAGTAGTAACAAAGCCGGAATACTCGAAAAATTCTAAAGTTCTAAGTTAGTAAATAAAGCAAGTTATCTCTTGAGGAACTTTTAAAATATCAGTAAAAGTACAACTTTTCGTAATCATATGACATTTTACAATGTTTGTATTTGTAAACAGGTTATTAAAGTTTAAATTAATGATTACAATTTGGAGTTATAAGATTTTAAGGATTTTAATTTCTCAGTGTATAGCTGGAACCTGTTATACATAAGAAGATATCAATACTTAATCAATATGTAATTATATATTTGACACTTTTTAAAAGTTCCTGCTATTCATAATTCATTCACTTGTATGAAATTATTGCAGTTTTAGTCTTTAGTATTCGATGAAATTAATTTCAGATGCTGCTAAATACGAAGAACATAAGAAAAAGGAAGGTGTAAATAAACGAAAATCTGCATCGTTGGAAAATTTAAGCAACAATGATAACAGCGATTCAGATATACCTGATAGGAAAAGAAAGTACAGAGAAAACGAACGTGAATACAAATCGAAGAAATCAAGTAGAAAATCGGAAATCCATCAAAGAGATTTATCCGATAGCGAGAATAGTAGTGATACACATAGCAATAGTAAGAAAAGAAATAAAACTCGAAAGCGCTCCAGTAGTAGCGATAGGACTAAAAGAGCAAAGAAATCCAAGAAACACAAAGGAAGAGATAAGGAACGACTAAAGGATAAAATATCAGGATCTTTTGAATCTATCGATAGAAGAAAATCCAAAAAACATAGGAGATCTCGATCATCTAGTAGACGATAACATTGTGTACATAATATTGTATAAAATTCGCAACGTATAACGTACAAATATTTTAAGTTCTCTACTGACTTATACAATTTTGTTTGTATCTCTTTTTTTAAATAAAACTTATTTTTTCATGTGATTAATCTTATTCAGATAAATTTCTAATTGTACTTTTTTTTATACATTCTTTAATTTAATTTAATGTTACGTTCGTAGAGAGGCTCGAGTAGATGTTTATTAACACAAAAATTAGGCCTACGTAACATTAAAATACACACACACACAGTTAATAAAGATCAAGTTTAATAATAAAATTCTACATCAACTTTGTAAACATAAGGAATAAATTAAATAGAATACAAGAAAAAGTAAGTTGATTTTAAATTTAAAGGATTTATATTTAATGGAAAAAAAATGAAGGCTACGTTTATAGTCTTAATCGAGTTTAATAACATCCATAGTTATGAAACTGATCAATCATAGCTATTCCTCCGGAAAATGGAATGACTGTAATTGGTTTCTCTAACTATGAATTATTATTAAATTCAATTGAAAGTGTCCGTGTAAACGTAAAGATTAATAAAAAATTTACGTGCGAAGTATAAATTGAAGCGATTTGTATAATTTATATTTATATAACGGATATTGACAATTTAAATTAAAAATTTAAATTTAATTTTGAGAATTGATTGTAGACTCCTCAATTTAACAGAGTTGAAATTTTTACAAGTGATATAAATCCTATCCTCATTACATTAATAATATGGTCTATAAGTTACATCGTACACTTTTTAATACGCGTACTAACTAATAATTTTCTATTAAATTATCTTAATTTCGACGAATGCGCGTAAACATATACACGATATGGCTATTTCCTTAATCATTTAAATTCTAGACGCATATTGTGTACCAGCTTAGTACACCATTCTTTAAATGTATTGCCGAAATTAAGATAATTTAGTAGAAAATTACTAGGCGTTAGTTATTAGACGTACATTAAACGGTGTAAAAAAGATCAGTTACTCATCACAATGTAATCTTCAAATACCGTGAAATCACATTAAATTCGTTTTTTTCCCTCTCCTCCTCCCTCTCCCTCTTTTCTTTACTGCGCCACATACATATAAAAATAAATTTGATTAAGTGCATATAATATAAAGAAAAATCTTGTTTTTTTTTATTACGTAGATAATACTTGTGGTTTTTTCCTTACGTCATCGGAACAAACAGAAGGAAACTTAACCTATTATGTTGCGGGCGAGTGTCGCGCAGTGTCGAACAAGAATAAGAACAATGACTAGTACGTAGCGTGTGATTTATTCTCTCTTTACGGCATGCGAAATTTGAAATTGTGAATTTAACATAAGAAAATAAAAGAAATGAAGCAAACGCGCAAAATTCTTTTGTTATTTATTGTTATCAAGTAGTCTTTGAAATGAGCAAGTGAGCGATCTCAGCGATCGCGTTCACTTTATCCACTGTACCTGATGTACTATATGTATAGTTCTGTAAAGCGCATATTACGCAGGATGTTATCCTTGTTTAACAGTCGATAAGAATTAGACTAAAATCAAGAATACATAATACGCATCATGCGTTCTACGGAACGTGGCCTGTATATATATATCAATATATATAATACTGATCCGAACTCCGATTGATATTTTAAATAAAATGGCACTGGAATGCGGTATTATATATCTTATGGCAGGCTCGAAAAATGTGTAACAGTGTCTCAATTAACTCGATCTAGCCTTATTTATTAAACTTTCAGCCTTGCGTCTGGCATTGGTGCAGCTGTCCATTGGTGATGATAAGGCAACAAACGTCTCGCGAGCCGTTTCTTTCATCGAGCGTGCGAAACAGGAGCGAGCCGACATCGTGACACTGCCTGAGTGTTTCAACTCGCCATATGGAACATGTAAATAAAAGGAGCACGATACCTTTTTTAAATCATTTGCATAAATGTTTTTTTTTTTAATTACGGTGTTATCATAAATAATGAATATCTCGAGCAAACGTTTTACTTTGTTAGATTCACAAAAAAAAGATAGTTTTTTCAAATAAAAATTTTTGAACAAAACTCTGATTAGCCATTGCTACTACACGAATATGGATCTGCATGCGAAAAATACGAAAAATCAAAAATATAACAAGAGGAAAAGCTCGTGTCACTAGTAATTCCTTTCGTGATCGCGACGCTAGCGCCGCCTGGCGGAAACTATGCGGCTGTATCAGTGGGTTAGAACCCCCATGGTTCTAACCCACTGATACAGTCGCATAGTTTC
>NW_017304631.1:228086-230495 GCF_001594115.1 Trachymyrmex septentrionalis
CTGGTTCAATATTAAAATAGCACTTAGATATAATGGTAATATACACATGCTTTTCACTACATTGAAGTAGCTCTCATATACCGTAGTAGTAATACTATGGGGGTTCTAACCCACTGATACAGCCGCATAGTTTCCGCCAGGCGGCGCTGGCGTCGCGATCACGAAAGGAATTTGGAGTCGCGGTCGTACCTACTCTTTTATTATTTGTATTATTTTTTTACTTTTATTATTTATATTATTTTATAGAATTATTCTACTTTTGAGGTCGCGGTCGCGTTTTTACTTACCCTTCTCCCCCTCCTCCATTTCCTCTTCCTCCATTTCCTCTTCTTCCATTTCCTCTTCCTCCATTTCCTCTTCTTCTTCATCGAGGACATCCACTTCGACGTTGATGTTCTCTTCCTCTTCCATTTTTGGCCGTTTGGCTGGAGGCTCATCAGAATTCTTCATTCTACATTCCACACACACATACACACGTAACACTTAATCACATAATTCAACATGCAAAAATATTCCGCTATTAGCAGAATACTTTGGCAGGTTGAAGTCACTCACATCGAACAGTTTACCCAGATGAACTTTGACAAAGACTGACGCTGCGAAGCATTCCTTGCCATAGCGAGACTGCCCCGGGATTTATCTATGGTAGTCGATGTATATGAAACAAAGTAAATCAAAAGTGCCGCCGCGAGAAGATCGACATAATAAGTTCTGGGACAGTTGTTTTTGTTATGCATCCTACTATCAAATGTTATCATTATACGCATGAAGATATTGAGCAGCGCCGTCGCCGCCACCGCCACCGTACGCGCTATCTTATATACCCAGCATCTTTCTCTCGATACATTATGCCATTCGTTGCGACTCATGTGCATCCTATACTTACGATCTTTTCTCTCATTGTAGCTTCCTATGTAACTCCTTTTACTTATTCTCATACGCAAAATATAAACATATACATATATACATATACATATATTTTTTTTTATTTCTATTATACTTATTCGAATATATTCCAATAATGCTTTTAAAGCGTAGCGATATTATCAAACGCGATGATGCTGCCAGCACATGTATTGTAATATGAAGAATGTAGGAAGGAGAAGAACGAATAGATATCGCGAAGACGAAAGGAACAAATAATTTCAAACACTATTATTACTACTTATAGATGTTTTTATATAGGTTTATATCAATAATATAAGTATTCGATGCATATCTTGCAAATATCTGTGAATTATCAAGTCTATTTTATTTAATATACATCTTCAATTAATAAAACATATATATAAAACATCTATATACAATTATTTTATACATAATGATGTGCGAGATATTTTTTTATACTTCTACTTACAACATTTTTCTGTGCCAAAAGTAGAAAAGTACGAAAAGAAAGTATGAAAATAAAATCGATCTATAATAAATAATATCTTGAAAGCTAGAAATTGTAGTATTTCGTTTATTATTTTCAATAAAGATCGATATTTTTGTGCCAAATATATGTATAATTTTATATATGTACATAACATATTACTGGCTTATCATGTTTTATTGATGTTTCCCATAACACAAATAGCTCACTTTGCTCGATATGCCGAGAGCATTCCGGACGGCGAGACGAGCGCGGCGTTGTCCGAGGCGGCAAGAAAGAACAATGTCTACGTGATTGGTGGTACAATACCGGAGAGAAACAACGACAAGTTGTACAACACCTGCACCGTATGGGGACCGGATGGAAAACTCGTAGCTATGCATAGGAAGGTTATTGAAATCGATGTTATACATTATATACTATTGATATACATACAACGTTGTGAAAATGTTCTCTGTAAACGTGCATGCGCGTACATGTGAGCGCGAGAGGTGGTTTTCTTTAAAATATTTTAATTTACGTGTGTGTGTGCGCGTGCGCGCGCGGTTTTGTGTGTGTGTGTGTGTGTACATATATTTTTTTACATTTTTATATTTCTTGTTTTTTAAAAGTATACATATATTCTATATATTCTAAATATTTAAATATATTTCCAGCTATTAATTTAAAGTAAAGAATTTACTTAAAATAAAAAGTTGAGAAGAAGAGAAATGTGTACAGTATATAAATAGATTTTTTTCTACACGAAACATGTGCTATATGAAACAGGATGCACTTTAAGCATTTAATTTCTTCCTCACAGATGCATTTATTCAACATTGACATTAAAGGAAAAATTACTTTTCGCGAGAGTGACTCCCTATTCGCCGGTAATTCCCTTACGATTTTTGAAGCAAAAGGTTGTAAAATCGGTATTGGCATTTGCTACGATATCAGATTTGAAGAAATGGCGCGATTATATAGAAACAAAGGTGAATTTTACAAACATTGTATTTTAATATATAATACGACAAATTTATATATATATATATATA
>NW_017304631.1:230655-241643 GCF_001594115.1 Trachymyrmex septentrionalis
TACGAATTTATACTCTTACGTATGTAAATGTATCTTGAATGTAATTGCATTTGCATTCAAATTTCTTAAGCAGCTTATCTGTATATAAAATCATTTACACATATATTACAAGTATGTGGCAGAATATTTAATTGAGATGATTTTACTATACTTCTCAAACTATGCCTCTAAATTTGATTCTACGATATCAGGTTGTCAGATGCTGGTATACCCGGCGGCATTCAACATGACCACTGGCCCGCTGCATTGGTCACTGCTACAGCGTGCCAGAGCAAACGACAATCAATTATACGTAGCCTGTGTGTCACCGGCACGTGGCTCGCCGCCTGGATACATTGCTTGGGGGCACACTCAGTTAACCAATCCTTGGGGAGAAATACTTGGCGAGCTGGATGCCGTCGAAGATATGATAGTCTCTGATATAGGTAAATTTATTCTGCGATAGAATAATGACTGAATAGCACAATTTGCAAATTATAATATTTTCTGGTAAAAAGAAATCTTTTTTAAATTGCATCAATTATTATGTTTAAACAGCTGTATATAATTTGTTTACTTCTTCAATACGTGCGCGCGCAATTAATAGAAATATTATAATTTATTATGTACTTACAATTAGTATGAAAAACGTCAAACAAAGTATACAACTGTATATAAAATATAAATATACGTATAAATTAGGCGACATATAAAAAATTTATATATAAATCTACATATTTGTAACATTGGCATCTTAATAACATAATTGTATCTTATATCAAAATAATACATTATTACAGATTTAAAAATTGTGGATGAAGTCAGAGAGCAAATCCCGATCTTTAATCAACGTCGTATAGATCTATATGACACTATTTGGAAGAAAGAAAACTAGGAAGATATGACGATGATAATAATGCTTATATGTCATTAAGTAATTTCTCGCATGTATCATAGTCAATCCTATATGATGATTAACTATTTATGGGTAAGGGCTTTCAATTTTACATTCTCAAATATTTTATATATATAGATAAGTATTTTGTATCTACACGTGTTGTAAAGACACATGCGATACGATATTGTAAATATAATTACTGACAAAAATCTTATGAATAAAGTTTATATTATTTGATGTATAAATTTTTACTTTTGTCTTATTATTAAATCTATTGACATACTTTTTTATCACTCGAGAAAATTAAAGAAAGATTCGTTTAACCCAAGATATTCAAGTTTGTTTAGTATTTTGTTTAGTATTTTGGATTAAATTTTATTGTAAGTTCATAATATGGATTCTAAATGATCACTCATAAAAGACCTCTTGATTATTATATGATATAACTATGTGAAAAGTACATATTGTAATATTAAAGCTATCCTCTAGCTTATTTACACACATATATATATATACACGTGTGTGTGTGTGTGTGTGTGTGTGTGTGTGTGTGTGTGTGTGTGTGTGTGTGTAATTTTTCTTGTAAAAGAGTTATACTAGTTTTTTATAAATAAGTTTAAAAGAATTGATCGATTAATAATTCTTTTTATTGAATTGGGACAGGTTATAATAGAGAAAGAAGAGAGTAAAATATTGATGAGGCTTTTAGGAAAAGTATCATTTTATATTTCCCACCAGCCAAGGATATTATTATCGTCCCATCAAGATGAGACGATAAAAATTAAATAAATTCGATTCAAAATTTATTATCATACATGGCTCGGAGATACATAATATACATTATCTAAACATGAAATCCTTTATACTTCTTTTTAAAATATTTAGAAAGTGATATAAGTATATTTTAATTTAAATACTTGAGCATATCCGCAAAACATCGAAAAATTTGGCAGAACTTTTTTTAAAACTTTTTTTAAAACAAATCAAGATTATATTGTATTAAAAACTAGATCACATCCGAGCCAAGTATCGCGCATACTATAAACGTATCTATTGTAGGGATGTGCAATACGCGTATCGATGGTAAAAGTACACATATCGCACATCCCTAATCCATTGTATTGTATATAAGCTATAATAATTGAATCTTAAACATTCTTTTTATTACTCACTCAAATGGCTTTAATAGCAACACTTGTCGAACTTGGCCTTGATTTTTGCGCAAAACTTAGACAATGCGCAAATAAAATTCAAATGCAATTCGAAATTAGTTCGCCTTTGGTATTGAGAGCGGCTCAATTGAGATGTTTAGTACCTCAAATTGACGCGATTGAAAGATTGCCTTCAACGCTTGAATATGACATAAATATTAGGTAATAAGTGAGCAGCTGTTAACAACGGAAACATATTACAAATGATTATTAAAGTAGTCGTGCGAAAATGTGAATTTCCATGTAATGGATCGAAAGATATATCTGCGAAATAAGAAATATATAAATTATTATACCATATGCGATCCGGGCCAGTATTAAGTTCGCGCCGGATTATTTAAATGCGCCTTTGAGTGTAGATATGATTATTCGCAAATACTCTCTGTGACAGAGTAGATCTTAATTCACACATAACATTATTATTCATGTTATCTACAATCTCATGATTTTCTCTTATGACTTCTCGCGCAGTTCAAGATTATAGAACATTTTTATTAGCATTAACGATAATTAAATATAACGTACGTTTGTAGAATCTTAAGGATAAATATCATTTAAAAGAATAATAATTCTTCTATATAACAATTCTTTTTTCACATAGTAAATAGAATTTCCACGTAATTAATCGATTATAAATATAACATTATCAATATATTATTATTAGGTAATTATTACTATCGCCATCTTTAACGTGATTACGGATGTTTCTTCTCCTCATCTTTCTTTGTCTCCAATTTTTGAAGGAGTCGGATTGCTTTCGTCAGAGACATTCACAGCACTAAACCTCTGAGATTCGCAAAGTTATTGTAATCCAACGACAAGGGCAATAATCAAACGCCGTAAAAGTATATCACAGGCAAGCATACGTGCGCAATTACTGGAATACGTGGTATCGCAATACTGCAGACTCGCAAATATTATAATATTTGTAATATACAGCATTATGTTCCTTACAGCGAGAAATGACTTATAATAGCACCGTATTTTCATTTGCACATATTTTCTTTTGTCGTGAAAAGACCAAGAAAGTACATTCGTGTGTGCATGTCATATTATTATTATATAATTTGTATGGCCCCATGTTGCTCTGTTTTATGGCTGGTGTTGTGGCATTAGAATACTGTGTCACATTTTGTTAAAAGCAGTCAATTCTTTTTTTTTTTAGATAGTTCCCAACAAGCGTTATAAAGTAATTCTGTGATTCTATAGAAAGATTCCAAAGTCGCATTCGCACATCATTTACTAATTTCAATTACTAATTGTCAAATTTCGAGATGTTAAACTGTTCGTATATTACAATTTATGCTTCGGCTAAATTTATCGGCCAACAATTATTATGGCGCGGTATTGCAAATCGACAGTAATTATAATTAACTTATATAATATCGCATAAAAATTCACGCTTATTATAATTATCGTCGCTTTGAAATGTCGTGCGAATAATAGTTAATTGATAATCGAGTGTTAGTTGTAATAAGAATAATCGAAATGTTTTGTAATAGTTCTATGGAAGCGAGTGAAAAGTTATATATTGTCGGGATATCGAAATATGTAGCATGCATTTTAATATGATGCATTTTATTCATAAGGAAGTGTCTTTTCAAAAGAAATGATTGTTTACCAGCGTAAATAAGCAAAGCGAACGAACGGTAAAAACGATTGAATTGGAAATTGAAACGAGTCTCTGTTTTTTCAAGCAAAAAATTAGAATATTATGCACTCGAATATTCCAGTATTCGTTTTCGCGCACTAATCTCATCTAACACGTTATCACATATTGTTTCGCGAGATATTGGAAAAATAAAAATTTTGATTTGTTACACATGCACACGCGTGCACGATGTTTCAATCTTTAGTTCTTCGTTTTCAGTTTCCTTTGGTCATCCATCGTGCGCGAATTTATTATCGAAGGCGATCAGAATCAGATGTTTCGCCAATTTTTATATCATTCATTACGATTACGATATCGCTTATATGATCGCATTCTCGAGAATTGGTAAGCCGAGAAAGCTGATTGAGAATTGAATAATGAATTAATTTTCTGACGATAATTTTATATGCATTGTATTTCATATGTTCTATAAACAAAACAAAATGCTGAATTTTACTTCGAAATGAGATCAAGTACTATATGACAGTGGCTGACATCTGATTGTGAGTGTTCGGATTATTCCAAGAGCTACCCACGTCATTCCTTGATGTTTGAATACGTGCAAAATTTCGATATCTAGTTCGCATGGCGTCTGATAAGTGTTATCATGTCAAATTTGACAAAGTGGAAAAATATGAGGAAATGGGTTTTGAAAGAAAACAAAAAATCGAGAAAATAAAAAAGACTTGTTCACGCGTTTGAGTATATGTTCCACAAGCCCGACTTATACTCAAGTTCTTATAAAGTGTTTATAAATTGCTCTTATCAAAATTATGAAAAAAATGAAAAAACACTTTTTTTAATTTGGCATATGATGCAGTAACAATAATTATTATATTGAAGCTGTCGATCGAAACGATTATATCAAATGTTGTTATTTATTATTCATAAAATAAATATTCCGTTTTCTCAGTTTGTTATAATTATTTGAACAGTGACTTGATCAATTTTCAATTTAACTAAATCGGTTAACTGGAAGAAATTCCAGTTCTCTCTCTCTCTCTCTCTCTCTCTCTCTCTCTCTCTCTCTCTCTCTCCGCCGTTAATTAAGCTCGCGCTACATGGACGTCTTAATTGCTACATCGGGTAAAGAATATGCTGTTTGTCATCATCATAAATCATCTTCACCAATATCACTAACGGACGAATTCTTCGCGAATTATATCCGATAAGGGTGACGATAATTGCAATGCGGATCTCGTTTGATCGTAATTAAGGCACTATTGATAATGCGATCAGTATTATACTCAATAGATACAGGACAGAATTCTGCTCTTGGATCTTGGACGATCCAGCAGCGTCGTACACGTCCGGGCCACTCCAATCGTCACTATCGTCGAGACACTCAAATTCACAGCAGCGTTCACCCACGCGGAATCTTTTGCATTTCTGCGAAACAATCAGATCAATACTTGAGAACGAGTTTTTATAATAATTTGAGACATCGTTAAAAACAATCAGAATCATCTAAAAATATGCTATAGTTCTTCTCTCATAGAAAATAAGCGTTTATATAAATAAAAGATTTATTATAAAGATTGCTTTTTTTGTTTTACTATGTATTATATATATCCTCTCTTATTCAAAAAATTTTTTATCGATCGCTACAGATAATTTAGATCATATACTTTAAGATATGTTAATAATAATATTGTTATAGCAAAAATTTCTCCCACATTAATTTTTACTCTATTTTTAGTATAAGAAACGATTAAAAAAATTGTCACTTTAGAAAATTATTATTTTGTAAAAATCAAATTTGATGAGAAAAATTATAACACTGTGTCAAAATATGTCACCTTATTTTCTTTTCGTTGTGTCTATTATTAACTCTTCAACGGCACACATGGATCATTCGATACAGTCTAGTCATTTCTAACAGTTTTTATTTACCTGTGTAATTTTTATAACTTTTCCAAACTTTTTTTTCAATGTCTACCAGCCGAATAATTTAGTAGAGATCTTAAAGAACATGTGTGAATTTTTAAAAAATTTTTCGAGCAATTTTAACAGCCTCAAAATCGAGTTGGACACAAATGATCCGTATAGCAGTTCTATATATTCAATTCTATATATCCATAGTGCAGTTCTATAAAGTGCTGAAAATAAGTACGTCGTTGTAGAGTTAATTAATAAACTAATAGAAAATAATATTGTTCAATATTATTAAGTTAAGGTAAATATATTTATTTTGTTGTGGCAGTTGTTCAAAGTCTTCACTTGAGAAATTATAATATAGCCGATTATGCTTATTAATAATATATTTATTTTGTTGTGGCAGTTGTTTAAAGTCCTCACTTGAGAAAGCGCATTATTAATAAGCGCAATCGGCTATATTATAGTTTCTCAAATGAAGATTTTGAACAACTACCACAACATGCGCTTATTAATATCGCGGCATAGCGATCATTACGTGCGTGTAATATATTATGTATATACGACATGGAACTGTGTGCTAATTTAGATGGGAGCGCATGTATGACATTGATGTTAATCGGCGACATGGTATATAAAGAGTATAATTTAAAAAATGCAGTTAAAGCAACGAATGCTATACATGCGCGTAAATCGCAAGGTCGCTGTGACTCGCGAAATGCGATTTATTTGCGAAACTGTAACATCAGTTATTTTTTTCTTTCTTATTTTTCTTCCTCGTCTGTTGCCTCATGTCTGAAGCGTCATGATTGTCGTGATTTCGAAACTCTTTCTTATTACGCTAGTAATAAGAAATTACCTTTTGGATGAAAAATTTTGCGCTATTGTCTTCCGATAATTAAAAAAGAAAGCTACAAGAATTATCGGTCAAAAACTTAAACAGTAAGTGATTACAACGCAACTACACAATAAATAAATAAAGTGTGCCATAATTTAAAATAACCGGTAAAATAAAACGTTTTATTAAGGCATTCAAATGAGTAATGTGAAAAAATATTTATAGGAATTAATTCGATCCGAGGATATGGTTCGAATTACTCATAGATATTACATATACTCGTATTCTTCTCGAGTACTCACGTATGGTGGTGTACAATAAATGGCTTGACACCACATAGGCTCGGAATGATAGCAGACGCAGAGACTGCAAACCGCAGGTCCTGGCACATAAAGGAGACCATGTTTGACAGTGCCACCCTGAAAATCCGTACAATTCTCCTCCAGGGCGTCTGAAATAATTTATTTCATTACATCGCAAATTGACAGATACTCCAATGATAGATAATCCAATTTTCGTAACCATATGTCACATGCATTGACATGTATATACAAACAAACTTGGAAACTTTATCTGAAAATGAGTGTAAATCGACAATATAGTTTAGAAACGACATTACATTTTTTTAAACCATTTACGAAACTTGCAACATTTAAATCAGTGCTAGGCTTTACTTGCACATTCCGGCCGATTTTCAGCTTGGTTACTGTCCCTTCCTTCGATCGGCATTTAACCCCTGCGCGGGTTGGTTTATATAATATATAAAATCTTTCTTTAAATGGGATTGTTTAATATCAAAAGAGATAAATATAGAAAAATAGGCTCGAGTACACGCAATGCAATATAATTAATATGTCAAGGCTTTTTTAAACGCGAGCCGTTATAGTTACTCACAAAATAAAATTCGTTTTTAATTAAATAAGTACAGTGCTAGAAAGGTAAATATATAAACAGAAAACAATTAATGCAATACGATAGAATTGCATATACATATCATATCTAATTAAAGTAACAATTAACTATATAAAATATATAAAATAAGAAAAATATCGCGCTTTACCAAATTTTTTTAATTAAAAAGATATGTTTATCGATGCAGTATTGATAAAACGTCGATTTTCTCGATACAGCGTTGATAATCGTTTAATTGGATATCGACTACATTTTCCATTGAAGAAGATTGACATTTTATCAACGCTGCATCGAGAAAATTGAAATTTTGTCAGTGCTGCATTGATAAAATTCTTTCGAATATCAATAGAGAACATCTAATATAATTATAATCTTATATTGAAACTGGATCACGGCGTTGGTGATCAAAGATCTCCTAATCATCAGATGGAGTTATATTTTCGACTCTTTAAACGCGAAAATTAAATTGCGTATATGGGTGCAAGTGAGATTGAAACTCGGATCTACAGATCGCGAATAAATCGCACCGAGCGGCAAGCCACTCGACGCCTAAAAAGACTCTGTATAATAATGTAAAATATATGAGTAGTATCCAAAATAATAACTATTTAATTTATAATTATGTTTCAGATTTCTCTGAATAATGTAAAATTTAATATAATGAAAGAATCGTATATGTATTATTCTTATAAATTAAATTAAATGGTTATTGTTTTCCTTTTATACTACTCATATATATATATATATATATATTCAAAAATACTAAAAATAATAAAGTTGAAGAGTATATTGGGCAGTATCTTGTAGACATTTTTATCCAGAAATATTTCTCTTCCTCCTCTCCCACTCTTCTCTCTCTCTCTCTCTCTCTCTCTCTCTCTCTCTCTCTCTGTCTCAAGACGTACTACTCTGCACTCGAATCATTCAGTCCGAGGAGATAACCATTCAGAAAACAAATGTACACCTGCATTTTGGACTTTAAGGCTTCACCGGACTTCATGGACTGTCACGGACTTTACCGGAATTTGACGTACTTCGACGGACTTTGCCGGAATTCATCGGACTTCATCGGACTTGGAAAAATTCAACGAATTTCTGACAGTAGGTTGTACACCGGGATTCAAGAGTGGTTACCTCCTTCATTCAGTCACTATCTTTATACCAACCATACCCTTTGGCGTGCTATGTATAGCTATTGTTCGCTATTTGTCACTAACAAATAATAAAAGCTACTTTAAGCATAGATCTTTTAATGACAATTGTATATCGATTATTATGGTATTTTTGTGTCGCTTACTTGTTCTCGTCGGCAGAAATAAAAGAATGGTCAAGCAAAATGTCCACATAAATGTCTTGCTGATGGAGGGCCTCTTCATGATCCGCAATATGTTTACTTGGAAAGAAGTGGGATGTGCTTGTATCGAAAGGTAGTCTCTCGGTAGTGGCCAGAGAATGCCTTCGGCTACTGCCTCCTTCCATACACTGACAGTAACAGGAACATGGTGCCTACGCGCGAAAGAATCAGGGGATACATTTGTCATCGTATTAGATCAATCTCACGTGGGCGAGATCTCATCTAATGAATCGTAACTACGCGATAATTGTCGTCTTGGCCTTAAAAGTGGTCCGATTACGACGGAATTCTTGACGCGCGCATATATATTGCGGAAATCAGAATTTCGCGAGAAACGCAGAACAGCTTGATCACTGCATTGAAACTATACGGATGCGGAATATTACATACTGCGTAATCGCGGTGAAGCATTATACAATATAGAGAGCACATGATTTTCATCCATGGAGTCTATTTAAGATTTTATTTATAATAATTTTATTCGCAATTCTTTTATGATTATATATAATTTCATGTGAAGCACAAGCTATAATTTAGAGTACTATGGTTATTTTTTTAGATTATACAATGTACGAGAATAAATTTAAGATTTTCTATTTGCTATTTATCGATTGGAACTTTCTGAACGCATTCATTACAATCAGAATTTTCCAAAATTGGCGAGATTTCCTCGCCAAAAAGCTTCGCATTCGACTTTTTATCAGCAAGCTTTTTTGTCACCCTTGAAAGTTACCCTTGGGACTCAAGTCATTCGCGATTTAATTGTAATCGACGATTTCGACGCAATGAAAATCCCATTTGCCAAGTATGCATTATAAGAGATTTGAACGGCGCGATGTATCAGTAGCGTTCTTGAACTTGTTCGTTGTGCCAAAGTAAAGTTTAAAGTTGATAAGTATAAATGGTAAATACACTATTCAATGTCGCACATATATGGGAAGTTAATCTTCCATTTTTTATGAATGATAGAAATATACGATAGATTGGTATAAAATTTATTTTAGTAATCTATAAAGAACTTATTGAAATTACAAGTGTGTCTTGTAGTTGGGTAAGGTCACACGTGAAATGTGAGTATAAAGTCTTCGTGAATCGATTGTCGACATAACAATTTTTCAAAGCTGACGCGCGATCTGCAGGATCCGTATATGTAAAGACAAACTTTATCGCGCTTAAATATTGTGTATATATTATAGCTTCAATCGATAGCAAATATCACTTGAATTGTCTTCTAATTATACTATTTTATATGCTTTTTTTCTATTATATCCATATAAATCAATAAAATAAATTAAAGTAAAATCACAAACATTGAGAGTATATATGTACGTCAAATATTTTTTTTAACTGCACCGATCGGATTTATTTTAATTCGAGAATGTGAGAAAGAAAGAGATATAAAAATCTACATACGTAGCTTAATTTCTATTTTCTAAAATAAAATGTCTGTTTACAAATACTGCAAATACAAAAATGTAAATAAATGGTATAAATTACTATTCAAAGGTTATATTTACAGATTGTGACAATTTTTAAATTAAAATTTTGTTATTTTGTTAATCATGTTTTGAAAATGTTAAAAAAATATATTTCAAGAAATTCAGTATTAATGCTAAATTACTTTACATGTAGGCACTGACTTTAGAATAATAACAGATGTATAAACAACTAATAAGCAATAAAAAATATTGAAAGTTATGCGTTTCGCGGATGCCTTTCAAGAAGGCATTTCAAGAATGAATCTGGACACGGAGGAAACCCACGAAACGCATAATCTTTATATATATATTGTATATTGCATTAGAAACAATTAAAGTGTAATTACTGTGATTGGTGCTTAAAGGAGTATCAAGTTATTAAACATTCTTGTTATACAGATGTAGAGAGAGATGCTAACTTAATAATTTAATATTTACAGATAACAATAAGTTTTTTTATAACAGATGAAATAAATACTGGACGAAGATTTGACAGCAACGATTAAAAATATATCTGCTCTTTATGTTTTTCATCTACCTTTGAAAGGAAAAAGAAGATTACAGAAAGTTTTACGGAGAGAAGTCAATGTATGTTTGAAATGTACGATCTATATAGAGGTAATTATTTAAAATATCTTCATCTCCGATTTTAATGAATTTAGGCTCATTTGACGCATTTTTATTCAAAACGAAAGAATTTGGCAGAAAAACGTGGCAGTCAACCTCGTAAATCGAGATATCTATATAATTTGCTACTATATTATAAATATTTATTTTACCTGCTATAAAACC
>NW_017304631.1:241743-252795 GCF_001594115.1 Trachymyrmex septentrionalis
AAAAAATATTAAAATATTAAATGATTTAGCTGTCTATACATCTTTCTTGTATGTAATTATGATATGATAGTTGATTAAATTTGTAAAGTTATAAAATTATTCAACGAAGCTATAGTTATATCAAAATTTATGATTGCTACTAAATGTAAACCTTTAAAAAGTATGCACAAATGGAATTTTGCCTCGGGTCGTAAATGTATGTATATGCGATAATCTCAGATTTATATACTGTAACATAAGTTTGTTAAAGATTTTTGTGTCTGTTAATGTTAATAATAAAATATTAGTATTTATTTATTCGAAGTAACGTAATGCTCGATTTAAAATGTACTTATAAATTGGGACTGAATAGTGATACTAGTATAATATAGAAGCAAATTTGTCTCTTTTTCCTCATCTCTCTAATGCATTAAACCATTAAGCGTTAATATTTAGAACTATAAGTGGTTCATTTACTAGGTAAGTTTATCTATTAAATATATTTTTTATGTATTAAAAATATTTTTTTAGAAAAAAGAATATGTAAATCGGATGAAATGAAAAAGCCTATATTCTTGAATTCATAAGAAAAGAAAAATAAGGAAGATAAAGACCCTAAAGGAATATAAAAAATCCCGGAAAAATCGCGTAAAAATGTCAACGACACCCCGCTCATATCCGGTATAGAATTACTGTGCTCTGCTCGTCGTTGAGCAGAGCACAGAGGGATGACGTCAAGCTCTGGGTGAACCGCTTGTAATCACTCTACAGCTGACACAGCGGGACCAACTCACAGGTTCACCATGCAACGGGTGGCTATCAGTTATCCAGAACCGGCCGGAAGTAAATCCGCATGATAATACGTGCTACGGAAAGAGAGGAGGAAAAAAGGCTTGTGTAATTACCTTTATATACTACATTGCTCCGCCAATCGTTTGTTTTACATCGCTTCTCGTCAAGATATGTTGCTGTTTCGTATATACACGTGCAGTGCTCTTCCCTTCTTTAATGGAGAGAAGGGTGTATCGCACAAATAATTTTTTGATTAAACCGATGTATCAAATTTTAATCTGTTCCGCGAAAGGCGGAAGGATGACAAGATAAAGTGAAGTAAGAAAAAAGAGAAAAAAGGAAAGAGATGCAATCGAACGTACCGACTGCGTGTTTGTAATGAAACCTCCAAGAGGCTCAACGCGATGCAGCGCGAGTGGTAGCGGCACCGACCGACTGACTGAACTCTGTCGCAGTACAAGCTCGTTCCTCTTATACGGGTCGATCGAATACGTTTCGCGCATCACCTCTCTCTTTCTCTTTTCCTCTCTCTCTCTCTCTCTCTTTCTCGCTACGCTGCGACGAAGCCACTCCTATAGTAGGGTAACGTACTCCCTGCTATCGTTATCGTCGTCACCATCGTCGTCGCTGCTAAACGTCTACAAAAAAGCTTATTCGTTGTAGTCGCTATCGCAAAATTACGTTTTGTAATTTGGATTGCAATAACAATTAAAGTGATTGAAATTCATTTGGGGATATAAGCTGATTATAATGTAAGATCATGTAAGTTTAGTTGGAGAGAATGAAAAGTATAGTTGGGAAATTTTTCTTTTAAAATAAAATATATTACCCCGTTGCAATTATTAGTTACTCTGGTAAAGCTAATTTATACATATTTCATATTCGCAATGACATTGCGAATTAAATGCCCAGCAGCGCTTGAAAAGCGCTAAAAAACGATTGTATGCGCTTTATTTAACGCTTTATAAGCGCTGAATGTGCTACTTGAGTGGATAAAGAGAAGAAGCACATATCAAAATTCGAAATTATAAATTTAAAAGTCTACTGTAGAATCGCACATGGATGAATAAAACTCGGCCTGCAATTTTTACTACGTAGGATGTCCACGAATATTAGAGATTTACGCGATTGCAGGCTTAAAGGCAATCCCGAAGTTCGCTTATACGATATCTGCGCGAGATATTTTCTTAACTTAAAATCTCAATTAAACCAATAATATTGAATTATTCTAAAATTGAAAATGCGATAAGGCGTTTGTGCAGCTAAACTAAATTTTAGAATATAACTATTATTAAGAGATGTATTGTATAATTGTAATTATAATCGTTAATGTAAAATAAATGTGTAGATAATTTTGATAGAATTTTAATTTTTTACGGTCATGTAGGTTAACTGATATACCACACTTGGGTCAATAAAATTAGCTTTAATTTCCATCATCACAGTTTTATATATATATATATATGTATATTGTATTTTCTCTCAGATTAATTTCATTGTCATCTCTCCATCGCTACTCATTTATCATTATTCTTTCTTGCGCACCGATCACAATCGTGTTTGACTGCACTCCATTTAACTCCACGCTTGTGATTCAACGTGTAAGTCTAATACTTTCATCTCTTTGATTAACTTACTTGATAATAATGTCTTTTTATATCATAACTTTGACGAGAAACTTACTAATTGTAAATTATCATTATACATATAAGTATTACATTAGGCAAAGTGTTGTATTGCGCATAATGTGCACAGCCAATCAAAAAGCGCCCCGAAAGTCTGCTAGCGCGACTTTCATTTTTCTTAAGAGGTCCGTTCGCGTTGCTTGAAATCCCAACAAATTTTTGCATTTATAAAATTTATGAAATGAAATACATATTTGGACGTTGAAGAGAGAGAAAGCGATCAGGTGTCTAATTCCGCCATGGTAAATTATGAGAATGCACGATCGCAATTATTGCTATGGCAACCGTAGGATACTTTCATATCGTCTACCGTCTTGTACCGGCCTACCAGCTCGTATTTCAAGCCTCAAAAGTGTACTGTCCAATCGAAGAAATATAAGCGATAAGCGAAAGAAGTAATAACGTCGGTCTTGGGAAAGGAAAATTCCAGTATCCTCCGATAATATTTGGTTTCCGAGCAAGGGTCATGAACGACTGCTTGTCGTTGAACGCGACAGCCGGACGAGTCGCTCACTTGGCGCGCGAAAAGGTAAGGATAAATTCATGTAATTTGGAAAGCACCCACAATCTTGTCTAGATCCTAGAAATCTAGACAAGATTATAGGTGCGTTCCGAGCTAGTGATGTATATCATTTTATCCTTCTTTATTATTTGATGAATACAAGGACAAACGATGCATTATGCGCTTCATGCGCAACAATCGGAACGCATCCCATATCGAGCGTATTTGTACATTACGATTCAAAACTCCAAGATAGTTTGGCGCCTTTCGACAGTGGTACGTTTGTGCGCGAAAAACACGTGAGAGAAATTAAAAATAATAGCTTGTGTAATATTAAATCGATCGATAAAAATATGTATAGTATTCGACTTTATTATTCAGTCGATCATAATGACTATTGGCAATTATATGATTGCCGATACAGTGCGCTGATTGAAAAAAATATCGTGTTAACTTTATATTCCTAAGGTACCGAAGCATTAATTAATAATCACTATAATGATCGACAATGATACGTAAAAGAATTACTCTATAAGTTCAGATTTAAAAATCAATTATGATATTCAAATTATTTATGATCAAAAAGAATAAGTATATTGAATTATGAATTCATTGACGAATACATATGTTAATTGTAAATTAGGAGGAGAAACGTATCCAAGAACGTCGGCGTCATCTCGTTTATCTTATCGCTGCTTTTTTACGAGAGCAAGGGTAAGGAAAAATTTATATTTATGTTTAATACTCGTTTAATTAATACTTTCAACTATTTAAAATACATATATCAATTAAACGTTAATGTTAAAATCGTGTGTTGTATTCATACAAACAATAAATATACAAAAAATAATAACACCATGAGTGAGTGAATATTTGGTCAAAATAATAAAAACTTGAAAATTTCTAGTTCAATTATAAACGTTTCAATATTTTAAATAAATACTAATCAATTTTATTATATTACATAATTTTTTAATTCAAAAAGTACTGTAAACTTTACGTAATAGCATAAATAGTTATAAAACGAGAATTATGCACATTGCATCGATGTGTTCCTCGTAGTTATTCCAGTACAGCGGAAAGTCTCTTCAAAGAAGCTCAACTCTCTCGGGATATTCACGTGTGCGACAATATTGATCTTGAAACTATCATTCTCGAATATATCGATTACCATTACGCCAAGTACAATAAGTATCCTAAGTTGTGTAAGAAGATAGAAGTTGGCAACGTAGCTCCAAATGTGTAAGAAATATAATTCATTATTTAGAATCGTAAAACCCAGCAAATTATTCAATCGTTTTGACAATTTTTAAAAAATACAGATATATATATATATATATACACGATATAATTATTGATATATCTACATTTATATTCAAAGATATGTTCCTCTTTAGAAATAATATTATTAAGTAATATTTTACAACATAATTCAATATAAAATTTTATCAACGAATTATTGATAATTTAATTAACTTTACTTGTATTTCCTAATTTGCGAAAGACGCCAATTTCTTTGCGATAAACTCGATAAATTCGATAAAATTGAAGATACTTTATTATGTCTACTTTCGTAACAGTAACAAAAGAGCAGAAAGAGTTTCGAAGATCTATTCAAAGCAAGAGGATAGTCGCGTTACCGAGGAATGTAACAATATTGTCAAAAATAAAGTCGTACAAAAACATAGCACTTCCACATGGAATGAGTTGAGTCTTGGTATGACGGTTACGCCGATTTTTCCCGCGGAAAATGGCGATCGAGTCGCTATACAAGTGCCAATGTCTGACGAAACTTTCACCGATAACGAGAGACTACTGAAACCTATCGGCGATCTCTATCCACTTAGCTCTGAACTAAAAGAAATTGCAGATGTTATGTCACGGGTAAGAAACAAAAAAAATGCGATGCATACTATAATTTTTGAGCAGGAATTACATTTACTTTCTCTCTAATAAAGTATAAGCTTTCGTTACATGAACAAATCCAAATCAAAAGAAAAATCAGTCATTATAATTATCATCCGTGTGTACGGCAAGAGAGCAAATAAAATGGAGTCTAAATGATACAATAATATTATATATATAAGTAATAATTTCTAGGAAATAGTGCAACAAAACTTGAATGTTCATTGGGATGATGTAAAAGGATTGAAAGATTGCAAAATGTTATTAAAAGAAGCCATACTTTATCCCATGAAATATCCAAGCTTGTTTAATAGGAGACTCGGTTTTTGTAAAGGCGTATTATTATACGGTCCACCGGGAACTGGTATGTAATAATTACGAAAATTACAATAACACCCATTGACAAATTGATAAAAAACACCCTCAAACAGGTAAGACGATGCTTGCGAAAGCAGTCGCAACCGAATGTCAATCGACCTTCTTTAATATCACTTCTAGTTCAGTTATCAGCAAATGGAGAGGAGATTCAGAAAAATATATTCGCGTAAGTCGAATGATATGTCTACGATTAATTTCGAGATATTCCACGATCTATTTCTACAATCGATAATGATGGACACTCATAATTCTAGACATCTAATAAATACTATTTTCAATATTCATCTAAATTTTAGATTCTAAAGTTTAAAAAAAAAGATAAAAAGGTAAAAGAAATCGATAAATAAATAGTATAGTTATAAAATTTTAGTATGTCTTTAAAATTAAATTTATATGTATCGTATCTATTAGATACTTTTTTTTCATTCTCGATACAAGTTTTTATGAACGTAAAATAATAATCTACATTGTTTATTATTAACCCGTAACATAAACACACACTTAAAAAAGAATTTTCTGTGAAGTTTTCGTACTGTTAAATATTGTTATACAGATGGAGTTTTAAAACTTTCAATTATATAAAAAATTACAATATTTAGACGTAATACAATAATTAGCTCATATGAATAGAACAAAACTGTAAAAAATGAGATTATGAAACATAAAATTACTCACAGGATCATCAGGACTCATATATTCTTATGAGTTACAAGTTGATTTCTTATATATTGGAAAGTTTGAATACACCGAAACAAAATGGAATAAAAAAAAATGTTGGTATATGTAGGTACTCACCGATCTTGCTAAACATTATGCACCAACGATAATCTTTATCGATGAAATCGATTGGACGACTACGAAAAATATAGATCACACTTCATCGAATTCGGAACCTGCTAGAAGATTTCGAGCTGAACTTCTTGCTAGATTGGACGGTTTATTGTCAATGGAGTACACAAATGTAGTATTACTAGCAGCTACAAATGTTCCATGGTAACACACATACACGTATTTATTCATTTATTCACACAAGCGTATAATTTGTTCTAATTAATCTCTCTCTAAACTCTCACGATTAAATTCAAAATATTTTTTATCTTTTAGGAATATAGACATTGCCTTGTTGCGACGTTTAGAAAAAAGGATTTTTGTGGATTTACCCGATGAAACTAGTCGATTAGAAATATTGCAATCTTATGTGCGCGATGATCTGTATAATTCGCCGGAGATACTCAAACTTGCGAAAGAAACCGAAGGATATTCTTGCGCAGATTTGAAACTGCTGTGCAAGGAGGCATGGATCAGTCAATTGCGGCCCATTTGGGCGAGTCTCGAAGCTAAAACGATTTCGGTGAATAATATTCAAAATGATGGTCTAATTAGTGCAATTAATCATATTGTGCTTGCTAAAACCAAAGTAAAACCCATTACTAAACATATGAATGTACAATATATGGAATGGCATGAGGAATTTGGTTTCTCAAAATAAGAAAAAAAAATAAAGTAGCTGTTTTGACAAATGATTGCAACACAAAATAAATACATACATCTATGAGATAATTTTTTTCTGCAAAATAGTGATATTTTATAAATATGTTTAAAATATTTGTAAAATTTGTATTAGCTAATGATATACACATTTTAATTGTATAAATTAAAATATAAAATATACATAAGTATACATATATATATGTATATTTGTGAAACATATAAAGAAAATAATACAAATTTTACAAATAGAATATATGTACATACATATATGCATATATAAATGTTTTTTTCACAAACGTTTTATTAATTTTTCATAATCTAATAAAATATTCTACAAAATAAGTCTAAAAGATTTTGTTAATAAAAGTTTTTTATTAACACAATATCTAAACTAAAATGTAAAAATATGTATATTATGGAAAATAATTATATCTTATATTACTACTGATAGTTTCTTCTCTTCTGCTGATTAATTTTTGCTTGCTTTAATCCATGATAGTAACCTACATAAAAAAATCTATGACATTATATCAATATATATTATTTAAAAATATAAATGGTATAAAAATTGTATATATATAGTGTATTTGTTAATAACTTTAAAAGTTGTTTTTTCTATAATTTTCTAAACTTCTTCTCTGTTTACATTCAAATTAAAATTTATTCTTGAAAAATAATATCTGATAGTGTACTATTTCAATAAATACATGTAATTGTACAATGTAATTTTTAATTTTATATATATATATATATACACACATATATAATTTGAAATTTATTGCTCAATCGATGTGCTATAAAAAGATTAATTTCCAAACTTTTTATTAAATATGCAACAAATTGAAATTCTCTATTTAAACACATAATACATTAAATAATATATTAAATAAATTTAAAAAATAACAGACTGATATTTGATATTTCTAAGTTACCTGTGTGAAATCCACTTAGATACCATGACATCAACATACTAGACAATGCATCTGCATCAGTTTCGGGTAACCTATAACATATATATAGCAGTTTTATATAGTATGATAATGAAAAAATTCTTGAATCTCTAAATTACTATTCTTACTTAGCCATTAATGGTGGTAAGGGTGGCGCGGGTGGCATCGCATCTATCGCTGGATTAAAATATTCAAGTCCAGGTATAGCATTATGTTTAAATGATCTAGGATCCTCTGTATCACAATCCATTTTTTCGCTATTAATTTGTTTGGAATCCTGCAGATTAAAATGGGTGGATGTGTCAGAACCTACAATTTCTTCATCAGCCTTTTGCGCTAATGCATCCTTTTGTTGAGCAATTTGACTTTGTAATCCTTCAGATTCCAAAAGAGAATTTATCTCCACTTTTTCTGTATTTTGATATCCTGCAAATAATATAAAAATAATTGCTGTAAAAATTATCCCACTAAAAATTGTTTTAATTAACTTACTCTAATTATATGTACTTTTTAAATATCATTATTTATTTTACATAAATGCACACATTTGTATATGCATGCATGTATGTATGCATGAAATTTTATATACCTAATTTATCTTAGTTATTATTAGTATTTAATGTATATACTAATTATATATACTGATTAACCAAATATTATTTAATATTGCATAGTTATGATACAAGAACATTGTAAAATATTATGTGGATATAAAATAGTTACCAACAAACTTCACTGTACACATGCCAGAATTTGGATAAATTTTTGATACAATAGCTTCGTATACTTCTCCATCTACAGAGTACACAGCACGGCAAGGAGCACCAACAGTCCATTTCTACAATGCAGCAAGAATATCAAAAATATTTCTAATAAATATTTCTAATAAATATATTTTTGACAACTAGCGATATTCATAATACTTCCCCATAAGGGATTTGAGAAAGCAGAGGAATTGTACAACTGACGATGGCTCGGAAGGGAATCGAAACATTTGTGAATTATATGTGAATTATAAGAAAGACATCTGCCAATTTATAGAAGAACGTCTAGGATAAATGATTTTTGCGCTCTAACTATCGAGCTTGACTCTTATATGCCTGTTCCATTAATGTAATTAACTTTAAGTTTAAAGAGTCTAAAATTATTTAGTTTTTGATTTGAATATATTTTTGATATAACATAAATATAACATACCTTTAAAGGTTTTCTATTATGATTTAAATGTTTTAAATTTGACTTGTGTTTTGTTTGCTGAGCCTGCATGTCCATAGCAATACGTTTCGCTACTTCTTCCTTGGCCAAGTTTACAGCTCTATCATATGCTTGTATTAATGCAGTATCATCCCAAATATCTTCATTCTCACTATGCTATAAATTGTTAGTATTTTACATAATTTTAACATACATTTATTTTTATTATCTTACATCTAAATTCTTATTATTTTATAATTTCTTTATCCCGCTTCTATATAACTAAAAATTTAACCAAATCAAGATTTTTATTAACAAAAATAGTTTTCTTAAAATCAAGAAATTTTTTTATTCCTGTATACTCTTCGAATGTATTTTTGTATATTACATCTTTGACATTTAAAATTAAAGGAATATTCAGAATGTATTCATGTGAAAAATGAGAAAACAAAATGCAAAAATTGAAAAGGGTTAAACATGAGTGATGACGATAAAAATAATCGAATTAAGTACGAAAAGGACGTACATTTCCATTTCCATTTTCTCTTACAAACAACACATTTTTGTTCTCAGCCATCTTGTAACGAATAATTCAAATTATTCAAAATGATCTCAAACTTAGTAAAAATTAGATTTTTCTCGCAGAAATGTAGAGCTTCCCAACAAGAGACACAAATAATATGAGATTTGTTTTCTGTGGTTGAACTAGTGTACACTTTTGGAACGTGAAGTGAGATAGGTATATGTTTGTTGAAAGTGAGAAAGAGAGTGCCAGTGCAATCTAGTGCAGAAACAGAAAACAGACCAACGGTGTTGAGTATAACATGGTGAATTAAAGCTAGATATATATATATATATATATATATATATATATATATATACCAAAGTAGACACAAAGGTCCTCTATTTTAGACTTACCGTACTATATTTATTACCATTAATACTAAACGCTTACTGGATTAAAAACAACTAGATCGAAAATGGCGGTCGAAATAGCCAATAGGAAAGTTATCGGTATTTCAACTCGGACACAGATGAGATACTATTAAAGACTGTCGACCCTGGGCCAATTTTCGTGATTATCATTGGATCCTGGGGATAATTGAAGAACTATGACATTACCGACAATTAATAAAGATTTAAGATATTAACATAAATATTTCGTCCGAGTAATCATGCCATGATTTTATTAATTAGAGCCTATAAGTTCCATATTGATAGGTATTTCCATATAAATAAATAATTTATTATTAAATTTTTTTTTTTTTTTCGAAAATGCGAATCTGTAATCCAGGATTAAAGTATACGCATTAATACGTGTTTGTGGCCGATATTCATAATCGGTTCTTATTTTAAGACCGTCTTAAATAATATCTTAATGCTAATATACGGCCCATTGATTGGCTTATGACACCTTAAGACTGTATTTAAGACAATCTCAAGTATAAGAATTAGATTATGAATACTGGCCTGTGAGGTGGAGTTTACTTAGTCTGTAAAATAGAATTTATGTCGAGAACGACAAAAAAATTTTGTCTTAAGATATTAAATTCGAAATTTTTCTTGTCGTTCTCGACATAAATTCTATTTTACAGACACGTATTAATGCGTATACCTTAATCATGGAAAAAGATTTTCGAATCTGTAAAAGAAACAAAATAATTAACATACAAAAACTATGATTTAGTCGGTAATACAGACGGCTTTAATCCCCATGATTATAAGCTGGTATTCATAAGTGATGCCGAAAAAAAACCAAGGATGCTGATGCCGTTTGATCTTACTATATATGTATAGTGTATATTCTTATATTGTGAGCACATAATGATTTCAGATGGTACAAATAAAGGCTCAAAACTTTGAAAAATTTTATTAATATAAACTCCTTTTTGCTTAGATTAACATGTGCGCAGAGCAAAATGACAATTATAATAAAACACTTGCGTCGATTGATAAAAATTGATAGTAACTCGATCTATACATTATTCTGTGCATAATAAATAGAGTATAGTAAATTATTCTGTATAATAATGAACTATTATGACTCAACAATACTCGAGATATCTAACTGTATATCGTGCCATGTATGTATATTGTTGCATAAACATATTATTATATATGTATATATAAATATTTACATACACACAGCAAACACACGCACACGCACACGCGCGCA
>NW_017304631.1:252895-263219 GCF_001594115.1 Trachymyrmex septentrionalis
AATATAAATATTTACATACACACAGCAAACACACGCACACGCGCGCACACACACACACACACACATATATATATATTAAAGATATTCAGCTCTCAAAAATCATGTCTATGCCTTTCTTATTGCCGCAACTAGGAAAGTCAATCGGTACAAGTGGCAAGTTTCGCTGAAGACCTACTCTCATTAAGAATTGCATCCCAGGCCCGAGTAATGGAGGATATACAGCAGTACTTCTCGCTTCCCACAGCCAATATCCTGATAAGCACGGTTAAATCAAATTTACTATGAACTATAGATAGAACACGCGCACGCATGCACGTATGCACTCCCCTCCCCCCCGCGATAAATATTTAACAAAATATTTTTACCTAAATTATCGGTGTAAAAACGAAGAATGATATATCCTTTATTCGGTACGACAAAAGTATCTTTTTGCACCGGATTCACAAGATTTCGATGTATCTTTCCATTAAAATCCAAAGATATAATATCATCTTTGGTGAGAGGTTGCTCAAAACTTTCTCGGGCAACAACACTGGCATTGTAACCATGTAAATGAAATGTATAGGATGCATTGCCTCCAAAGCCTGAGAAAGATACTGAGATTATATACTAGCTTTACTAATTTTTGAAACTGATAATTTTATACAATTTTTTTTACATTTACCGTATTTTGTTACGGCATGTTATATATTCTTTTATTAAAATAAAAAAACATCAACTATCTCAAGGATTAGATTTATCCGCGGTAATTACCTTTGTTTATTAATATAATTTCGATTGTTTTTCGAGGTGGAACTTGGAGTAGTTGCAAACACTCGCAAAATAACAGTGTATCGGCACATTCCTTAGAGCGTTTGTCGAGAGAACAAACCGATTTCTCCAAGGTATTTTCTGGTTGCGATAGTATCGGAGATGGCGGATATTTGAAAGACATGCCATTAATCTGAGGTATCCTTATCGCGCCTTTTTGCAAGCCTGAAATTTTTCCTTCATATATAATAATGACAAAAATATTATTGTAGCTTTATACTGTAGAAAACAAATATGTTTCATTAAGTATGCATGATACAATTGACATCTATATATGATTTTTTTTTAATTCTTCCTAATTTTATGAGTTTTAACTCTCTTTTTCACTTAATAATCTAAAGTATCGCACCATTAAATGAGCAACCGTTTCATTTTTGGCAAATAAAAATGTTTTTCAATAATTAAAAGTAATTTTCAATAATAAATAATAAACGAATTTTCTTACTTAAGTACGCTGGATAATATCTCGATATATAAAAGTTGTAGGAATTGTCTGTCATTTCATCTGTAAAAAATGAGAAAGTGTTTGCATCGAAGGGCACATAAATCGTTTCATCTGCTTTTTCCTCCAATTGCGATAATTTTGCATTCTTCAAATCCAAAGAACAAATGACATTTTTCAATATTCTATGACAGTGATGGCCATTTTCTGCGATTTTAAATGATTGTTCGTCAAAATTATTATTGTTTGTAGTCCTTATCGTGTACGAATCAAGGGCGGCATTTTCGTAAAAAATATATGCTTCTTGATGTAAATTGCGACATTCCCGAAGACCCTGAATATCGAGGGCGTACTTGCCGATTGCCTGTTCAGCCATTAGAATACCATCAAGTCTCTCGCCTGAAAACAAATTCAATATTTAAGTAAATTATATCATTAAATAATTTATACAATTCTCTGCGTCTTATTTCACGTGTTGGTTCTTTCAAATAAACTATGTAATAATTTACCTATTGAATAAACAAAAGGGTAAAAAAATAAGAACATAAGAGAATAAGACAGTGAGCTAAAGTTTATCGAAAGATGGAACAACTAGCTTTATTAATATTTCATAAAAAATAATCGACAACTTTTCCATACAATTTTATTGATTATAAAATTCTATCAAAACGAAGTGATTAAAAAATCAAAGAAATCACATTATCACATTAATATATACAATTATAATTTTTATTGAACAAAAATGTACAAATCTCAACATATATGTACATATTTATATATACACACATATATATAGATGTACATAATATAAAGTTTATCCCAAAAAAATATATTGAAATAATTATGAAGACTGAAAGTTTATTTAAAGAAAAATAAAGGCTTGATCGTATCGACATATATTTAACTAAAATTTCGCTAAAGATGAAGAATAAATTAACTAATGATCAATAATCACTGAATTTATATACTGATAAATTATTTTGAAATTGTAGATTATTTGGCTTATAGTTTTTTACTTTCTACTTTTTACAACTGATATTCAAATGTTAACAACTTATTTGTGTTCCTTATTAACATTTCTGCTACAATATTAATTTTTGAAAAGTATTAACCAATAGATGCTATCATCATATAGATGTGTGCATTTATTTTCATTTGCTTCAGACAAACATTTCAAGATTAATGGGGACATGTTTTTTGCGCTGAATACTGAGACTTTATATACTTTAAATAATAGAATGTTGACACGAGTAAATCGATATAAATATTGTAATGCATGTTTAATTTACTAGTATAACAATTCACTTTTCTATTGATAAGACTGACAATTATCGAAGAGGGAAATCATATGTCGTGTTACAAGTTAATACAAATTTGTAATCGTTATCTCGCTATTAAATCGACTCTGTTATTCTAGACACTTAAAATCTTAGTGTTAAGAAAGAGTAAAGAATCTTAAGCAGATTGGTTTACAGTCTTATATAAGACAACGTCTATGACCTAAGTCTTTTGTCTTTAGTAACGTACAATAACTGTCTTGTGACTCAAGTTTAAAGGTATATATATATATACATACGAGGTATCACACCATGGACTTGAATCACAAGACAGTTATTGTGCGTTACTAAAGACAAAAGACTTAGGTCATAAAATATTGTCTTAAGATTATAAGTAAGCCATTCTGCTAAGGCCCTAACTATATTTACCAATCTACATCGAATTATCGACGATTAGTATTGCGCTTTAGGAAATTAAACTAATGACGCTCTTGTGTGTATATGTGCGTGTGCGTGCGTGTGTGAGACATGCATTCGTATGTAATATTATCCTGATGGTGATTACAAACAAAAAATATCTCGTACTCATTCATATCTCATTGTAACCGTTTTTCAAAAAGGAAAAGATTCTTATCCTGCTGGATCACATGTACTTTTTTTGCATTAGTTCTTTTGCTGCGTTCAAAATCATGCGTAAAAAATAAAGATAGAAAATTGAATTAGTCAACAAATAATGCATAGTCAAATTGTTTAAATAAAAACGATATAAACGAGGAAAAAATAGTAACAGATAAAGGAAAAAATAAAAGTAACATATTGACATTTTTTATATCGATAGTTTTTCTGTGGAACACGGAAATAAACACTGATGTTGCTTAGTTTGGAAAACAATCAGTATTTGACATCAACAAATTCATTTAATCACTTGGAAAAATTATCTATTATACAGTCTTGATCAATTCAGTCTTTAGAGGCATCCGGCTTGTAAAAAGACGCGGACGGCGATTATCATGCCATGCTGGCATAATTCGTTTTAATATTGCACACTTGTTATCGTATTTTCTAATCCTCTAAATCATAATAATTTAAATTGTTTTATTTGTCCAAAAATTAAACCTTATAATAAATAAACCTTATATAAAACAAATGAACAATATGAATATTTAATTCATTGCGGCGCTCTATTCGAAACGCATGCTCGGTCGATGGATAATGGATAGAATATAGTTTCTTCTGTCGAATAATTTTCATTGTTTTATTTGCGGCGAGTCTTTTGTCACAGTCCTATTATAGTCGTTTCAAAATCTCGATTGAAAACGAATTACAGCTCGTTACAGCCTGTTATAGCAAAGGTTCGAACGAATCAGCATCGTAAATTGAGATAGCGATGATGTGCCATAAATGCGAATTGCAATGTTTTTCATGTTGATTATTCCATGTTGATATTCGTGCTGATACTAGAACATGATACTAGAACTTGCTCATTAGCGACGCGTTTGCGCATAGATCCCGATCTCCGCTTCGAAGAGAATCTGGTTGATCCTGAGTTTGGCGACCGATCTCGAGTAAGAGTCGGGGATCTCGGCGAGCTGCACAGCGATACTCTCGCCAAACTTGGCAAACTCTTCCTTGGTCTTTTTTTGTTCTTTCTCGTCCGGTGGGCGAAGCTCGAGTTTCATCTGTTCGGACTCAAGACCGTTCTGGCTCGGCAAAGAACCATTGTACAACTCCATTGCCTTCATACTGGACGACGAGGACTCTTCGGCGTCCTCGCTGAGCGAAGCGTTGAAGGAACCGGTACCAGAGCCGTTTGTCTCCTCGTTGTAATCCATAAATGTTATACTTTCTGGATCGATGTTGCTCACAATATATTCTTCTTGCAGTTTCGGTTCCTCTTCAACTTTCTGCGAAAAGGGATCAGGAATTTTACCGCGCTCTGACGTAAGAGCAGAATTAGAAAGGATTTCCTGTTTCTGTCAGTCTCGTAATTACTTTGTTTAATATACAAATGAATTACGAGCATTCAATCGTATCACGTTCGCACAACTATCCTAATCTCACGCTCTGATCTCCGAGAAAGACTTGAGTCGAAGCTTTCACGCGTATTGATTTTCTTTCATGAAACTTGGGAATTGCATCGCTATTACTATAGTAAGTATATCATTGCAGCGTAAATTGTATTTGTACAAAGTATTTATAAAAGTGCTCATTAAAAAACAATACGTGATTTTTGAATATTGAATGGAAAAATTATTTAAAATATTTGTGACCTTATGCAGTGGGTCAATATTGGCGCTCGTGTATAGTCGTCGCTCTCGTGCACGGATGCAATAAAACTCAACGATATTAATTATTATAACAATAAACGAATTATTCAAAGCGGGGGAGAGGACATGGATCGAGACGTAGGATCTTTGTCTTTATTTGAATTTTCGGGAAGCGGACACATTGCCACGCGTCGCCACGGGCCAATGAAATGTTTATCTCGACCAGCGACGCGTCGCGCTCGTTGGGATCCAAGTTTCATCGTCGTTCGCCACCGTCGTTTGCGAATCACGATATTTATACAGGGTGTCACGAAAGTTTTTGTCAATCGCTTTTGCGTAGATAGAGCGGAGTAAACTGAGTCGAAAAAAAGAGACGAAAATCATTAATTTTCTTCTCATAGAACTCTAAGAATTTTTTCAGAATCTTTTATCAACTTTTTAGTACTGCATTTTCTTATTTTTACCAACATGAGAAAATATGATATTAAAAAATTCTGAAAAAATTCTCAGAACTTTATAAGATGAAAATTAATGATTTTTGTCTCTTGCAGCTTTTTTCTGTAAAGTTGATGGTATTTGAGTAAAAAATTATCCAAGGTCAATATTTGGCAATTTTTAGTAATTAATATCTTGTTGACTATTGCGAAAATTGCAAAATAGTAGAGGACATTTCGATTCAGTTTAGTCCGCTTTATGTACACAAAAGCGATTGGCAAAAACTTTCGGGACACCTTGCATATCTACGTACTGTACTTATAGGACTGTAGGATATAGGAGATGTAATCTTTTTTAACGAACTAAGCAAAGCATAATTACAGCTGAGATTATTTCTCAAGACACATTTTTGAATGATGCAGAGATAACATCTTTAAACCGTCATTTTAATCATCTTGTAAAATTACACGAGAACAAATTAGCTAGTCAATCCGACACATTTTTTTCTTTTATGTTTACCTTTCCATTTCATCATTTGTTTTATTACGTATTAGATAAATTATTTGCGAAATCATATATTTTAGTAATATAATAGATATATTTTCGTAAAAATGAAACACAAGAAGAACATTTGAAATTTCTACTCAACAATCCGAAGAAACCCGATAGGTTTTCATTATTCGCTATTCCGGCATAATATGATTTGACACGGAAGGAGCCACAATAAAAACAATATACCGCGCGTTCGTTTATCATTATCGTTAGAAAATCTCGAAGGATTTCAAATGATTTGGGCCATTTTAGGAAACGATTTTAGGAAACGAGGTATTCCTCTACCTTCTTCCGCTTGCTGTATCTACGCGTGCCAAATTGTAGGAATTGCATGGCTTTGAAGGCGAACCACTTGGAGACGTATACGTCGTCTGGACCGGTGGCGGCGTCGCGACTGTTCTGTATCTTGTGTATCTCCCGAGAATACTGGCACTTGAGATTAGTGATCTTCTTCTCAACCTCGAGAGTGTTGCAGCTGAGAATCTCGGCGAGCTCTTGTATAGCTCGTTTGCGCTTCGTGCGGTCGCGATAGCCACGGGCGTTCCAATCCCAGAGGACGCGTCGTTGTTGATACTCGCGTAGCAGCTCCAGAGTTTTGTCGCGGGTCCACTCCATGCCGGCGTCGCGCGTTTCGCTACTGGTTAAACCGTGTCCCAAAGGCTGTACATGTAAGAGATATACCTCGGGACGGAAGATACAATGTGTCGGTGCGACTACGTAGAAGAAAGTCTCCTCGGAGATGTCACGTCGCGCGCGCGCGAACAAGCGGTTTAGCGATGTGGTCCAAGTCAGTCCAAGCGGCAGACGACGCGGTTGCCTCCTGCGCTCCTGTCGTTGTCGTCTGCTAATAAATCACGGACCGGAACGTCAACACGACGTAAGCCGTAGCTGCGAAACAAGCACGCGTTTTAATGATTTTTGCGCGAGGCTCGCGCGCTTCGCTACCTTCCTTTCTTTATTTCTCTTTATGGAAACCCTGGCGGGAGCACGAAGACGACCGAGTCTGCGCGAACGTTTAGCCTTCCTGCCATGCCTCGTACGTCTCACTCTCGCCGTCTACATCGTTATTCGAGCTTGTTAATGCCGTCGAGAGAGAGAGAGAGAGAGAGAGAGAGGAGGGGCGGGAGAATTTCCCTCTCTCGCTATTGCCGATGCCACCACCGCTGTCGATCCTGCTGATACTATCAATGTGCTTTCTTCCTTTCTTCCTTGTTGCTTTGTAAAGTTTCAAGCGCAGAATCGCGTTGAAGTGAAATCGAGCACAGGACGCTCTGGTCTCTAACTATTATTGAGTATATTCCATGCCTCGTAGTGTCCAAATTTTTCCAAATGTTCATTCATCTATCCTCGGCCACGAATAAATTAAATCCGCGCGTTTACGAGATTTCAATGAAGGCCTTGTATCTACAATTTAAAGAAGAGTGCTTTCTCGTACGCGCGAATCTAAAACAACTCTCTCTTCTCTCCTGCAAATCCCCCATCCGATTATCGGTATCTTTCTTGGAGCAGTAAGTATGTAAAACGCGAGAGTAGTTACGTTGAAGTAATGTGTGTAAGATCGATCGATATCCATTTCTTCTTTCCACGCACAAAATGCTTCTTGCTTTAAGACGCCAAAGTATCTTCCATCATATTTGTAGAATCATCAATTTGATTCTAGTTGATAGGTTTGATGGTAAATAAATAAAGGTTGCACTGATTTTTAAATGCGAATGCTATCAAGTCGTCATTTCGTCTTATTTATTAGTTGTAGTCGATCTCTTTATTACGAAATATTTACGCGTAATTGAATATACCTAATGGACGATATTTTTATGTATGTATATTTCTATGTACGTCTCAATCATCTTACTCGATTCCATTTTCAAAAGACTTTAATATCAGACAATATTATAGAATAGAGTTCTAATGAGATAGGCTTGGTTTATATCTTAAGATCTAGCGCAATAAGTATTCTTTACGCACGTGCAATATGTACATAATATACGTGCGTTAGATGATTTCTTTTTTGTCTCTCACTGTTCCATTGAAAAATAATTCCAAATTTAATAAATCAAGGTATAATATTTCGCTGTAATAATATTGCACTCTTTTTCCCTCTCTTAAGTGTATCAAAGATGTGTGTATATACTCGTATAAACTCGTGTACAAATATACTTATATGTACATTTGTATAATACGCAAATGTGTTTGTACAATACATATGAAAAAGATTTAAAACCATTGCAGTATAAAATTGATTAGATTCAATGTGTGTAGCATTAGTAAAGACTGTGTGGATACAAGGGTGGGATAGAGCAATCCGTGAATTGAAATAAAACGTACCTGGGAATAGAACGACATGCGTGCCCGTCATCGATTGCACAGGGTTGCCGTCAGCAGCAAGTATTTCAAGCGAATGTCCATGGGCGGATAATGAAATGGGACAATCGTGAGCATTTGCGTTAATCAGGCGTAATAAATAGCGAAATCCATGCTTCACCCGCACAATCGCTTGCTGCGCCTATAAAAATGTTAAATACTCTTTAGGTCGTCGTTGACGTATTCCAAGTATCTACGCTGTATCTACGCCGCAACCGGCAATATATATTTGAATCGTCCAACTCGATAATCTTGATCTCAGATCCCGCGGCCTTGGACCTGGACTACCTGGAGTTGGAACGAGCGAATGTTTGCGGAGGGCTATTGGGCTACGTTCAAATGAGGCTGCGTATATACCTGGCCATTTACGAGGAGCTCGTCCGGCGTAGGTGGCGAGAGGCTCGCGTGTCGGAGCCGCGTCAGGGGAACCGACGACCTTGATGAAAAGACGAGTGTCCTTTCTCGACTGAGATCGTCATCCTGCAGCCCTCGTACTACCAACGACCCGTACACTCCGTCGCCCTGCTGCGAGACTAATGGTCCCTTTTATTTCTCTTTTCTTTTCGGAGTTACCGGCGACCGCTACGCTACGCGGTTTTACGCGATTCGTGCCTCGCCTCGCCCTCGCCACGGGTTTAGGCCTCGGCAGGCACCGAGACACGCCTTCATCAGCCTTCGTCTTCCGTTTCGAGTCGAGATCCTTCGAATCGCGAAAGCGCGAAAGGCGCACGCAGTTGGTATTTTTCTTCTCCAATTAGAAAGACGCTTCGCGGCGCGTACGTCATTTCTGATCGAACAAATTCTCGACGAATTCGAAGAGGAACGCGTAATGTATTATTTTCGCACAGCGATAGAAGCAGCGAGATACGCGGCGGTCCCTGCTCTTTCGGGACACCGCGAACTCGTTATTGATCTTGCTTTTCTTGATGCGCGAGCGCCGCGGATAGATGTTACGTTCTATGGCGTAGACCGGAGTCACCGGAGTCACCGGAGTCAAAATCCGACGGAGAAGCTCGACTCGAGCGTGTAAACTCCGTGACAGGATAATCGCGATCCGCACAATTTTTCTCCCAATTTTTCTCCAAATTCTCTTACTCCTTCACGCTGACGCTCGCACGTTGAAGTAAATTAGAGGTTAAAACAGAAATAAGAGAGGGGGGGGAAAAAAACGGAGATTCGCGAAAAAAAGAATCGGCAACGTAATAAAATCATTGAAGTTCGTTAAAAGCTGCGATTGAAAAGATAGGGAAAATGTAAGGAAATTGCGATAATCCACATATATCTACCTGAATGAGCGTGATAAAAGTACGTTCCCGTGCTCTCGGGAGTTATCTTGTAACGAAAGCCACCGAAGGGTAAGATAGGGCACTGCGTTATCATAGGCACCCCGTCCATGTAATTGGAATCCTTTTGCCGGATTCCATGCCAATGGAAAGCCAATTCGTCACTTCCCAACTTGTTATAAACGAGAACCTCTATCGTATCACCGAGACAAATCTATGATAAAAGTATATTCTGTTATAAATGTCTCTAATCGCTATATAATTGTCAATGTCGATAATTGTCGCTCGTTCTCGTCTCTCGTCATGAAAAGAACCGACTCAACAATCGAGAATGGATTGAAAAGCGTTCATTTTAACATTCGTGAATCAATATTTCTGAAAATCTGAATCCATTTCAATTCATTTCAATCCATTCTCCATTCTGTATCTTCAAACAAGGTGGAAATGACAAAAGTGAGCAAATTTCCTAGATGTTGACCAATGTAATTGTCAAAATTCGTTTTGCTTTACGAAAAACCTGAGTAATATTAATGCTATCAATGTTGAGAAAAAAACAAATATTTTTTATAGTTTATGTTTTTATAAATATAATTTTTTAATGAATATACTCACTTGTATAGCCGGTCCTGGACTTTTCCCGTTAATCGCCAAAAAGCTCCTTATTGATTGCACGGTAATATTTTCGTCGCTGCTCTCGGGTTTGTTGTAGAAACTGCTAATTTTATTAATAATAATAACATTTTATCGATACGTCAGTATTGGTAGGAATAAAGTTTTATAACATATAGTTAAATTATTATTTTTGTCGCGTTTAAATTTTAGAAAATGCAGCGAATAAATAAGTCGAGAGCGGATTTTGTCAAAGGTTTTCAATGTGTATAATATTTATATATATAT
>NW_017304631.1:263319-271282 GCF_001594115.1 Trachymyrmex septentrionalis
AGCGAAGGGAGCGAAATGTCAGCGTTTTTTCATATATTAATATTATATATAATATTAAATCGCACACTTTCTCCGACAAGTAAAATATCAGTAACATCGATGCAACGTTAGTGAATAATTCTTACTTGACAAAACCCGATTACGTGTGTATGTGTGAATTACTAAAATTAAAAGTGTATAATAATCAATAATAGTATCCGTACATTCGATATAAATAAAACTCACCATTTTCAAATTCGCGAACAGCGACTCTTATTCTCGATTAATAACCGTTTTATTTATATAAGAAAAACTAATCGAAAGAAATGGGCGCCGGGATGGTAAGATCGACGGATTTCACTAGATAAGTATACGTTTCACAACGTGGAAAAGAAGCACGGAGAAACGGTGCAAAAGCGTCACACAAAGTTTACACCAAGACGACTGTATTATCAGCCATTATGCGCTTCCGCCAAGTCCGAGTCACAGTTTGCGTGCGATGTGTATGTGTAGGTATCGATAGTGTACGTATATATATGCAGCAGATTATGCACAATGTTCAGCGATGTTGGTCGATTCAGGATGGTATCTGTTACCTGAACGCCACAATCATGAATATAAACCGTTAAAACACCGCATACCAATCTGCGACCGCAAGTATCCACTGCATTTGCATCCTACAGTGCATTTCGGAAGAGATAACGGGGAATATCTCTTTTTCTCTCTCCCGCTCTCTCACACGCCATTCTTCTAATTTTTTTTATTAATTTTTAATTAACGTATTACATCCTAGACAACAAAGTGTCTAAAACGTCAGGTCATAAAACGTTTTTTGCATCTAAAAGATGACTTAAAGACGTTTTGTCACAATTTTAGACTTTGTGTTGTTTTGGGGTGTTATTCGATTATTTTACAAAATCCCTAAAGTTTTTTTTTAGCTTACAATCCTTTTCTCACGAATGTATGTTACAGCGGTAATATATCTGCTAATTTACAAATCAATTAATATTATTATTTTATAAAAAAAGAAAAACTTATAAATGTCTCACCTTGTTGTGACGTGCGATTCCGTGATAAAGAAATGATAAACGCATGTTCTTTTCGAAGATGATTTGTCGGAGCAAGGACGCACACATCCGTGATAATTATCTATGTTTTCTTTTAATGAGAAATAAAAAATTGTGTTTAATCTTCATAAACGAAATATTGCACATTTTTTATATTGGATAATTTTATAAAAATGTCATTAATCACAACTGATTGATATGCTGATCGTTAATGATTACCATGTTCATTTCATTAAGCTAAAAACACGCAATCCTGCATAAAGGAGCAATGACACATAAACCAAGAAATTTTTTGTGTTTTTCTTCAAGACGAGATACAGTGTGCTTTTGTAAAGAATAAACTCAGAAAATAAATATTTATTGGCAGCAAAGGATTTCACTTACCAAATGTTTCGAGACATAAAGTCGGAATGGAAGAAAAAACAAACGTTAAAACTATGCAATAACGAAGGCACGACATGGTGGCCCAGAATATCTGGGTTAAAACCGAGTATGTACACGTACATAAGTTTGAGCGATCCTGCGTGAATCTAAGTCGACGACCGACTCGGCGAGTGAACGCTTCGCGAACGGCTTCCTGCTTGAGGAAGTGGGTGAAAGCAAGACCTACGCTAACAAAGTAGTACAATTCAGAGAAGATTGCCTCTTACTTCTCTTTTCACAGATGCATTCGTATAAACAGCTTTACATTATTTAATAAATATCGTTAGTACTTTGGTAATAGAGAGAGAGGAAAGAGATTAATCTGAAATGTTCTTTTCTATTTCTTTTTTCACAGAAAATGAAAAAGTTGATGGTTAATATAAATAGATAAATAGGTTTATATTCACATATATAAACTTGTATAATACATATATACGCTATATTTAATTAATACTTTTATGACTTATATTAATTATTTTATGTAAGCTGCATATAGGTGTGTTCTCATATATGGGTGCTTTCCAAGAAGAGACACATATGACACACAGTGTGACACAGAGCATCATTACATCTTTGTTGTTCGCCAATGTTAAGCAAGAATGATCATTATATTGTACTGAGTCACTTGTTGGAAGGCATGCTTTATGTGTGTATGTGTGCGTGCATGTGTGTGTGCATACGCGTATATATATATGTACTAAAATTTATGGAAAAAAGTTTGTATTATTTGTACATTTAGTTCACCTAGTCAAAAGGAGATTGGCTTTGTAACACTTTAAACTGCACAATGGTATTCCGGTTTTCGAACATGAATATCTTTTGGGATTTTTACATTGCTTTACCCCGCAAAGGATTTGTTTTGGTGGACTTTTCCTAAAATATTGAATTAAGGATACATAAATGTTGCGTCTTAAATGTCAGTATAGAAAATGATAATAGCAATAATTCTGTCATACTCTTTGGCAGAAGAAAGTGGAAAATTTTCACCGGGAGGTAAAGATATAGAACTTCCTTCAATTGTTAAGCGATACGTCACTAATGGTACTTGTCGTTTAGATAATCTTCCCTTACTGATAACTTTGGATGCTTTAGATTCTTGCTTCTTAAGCAACCTTTCCATTGTTTTTTTCTGTAAAAATATTTCAAAAAGGTTTTCATTCTTTTCATACAATTTACTCATTACTAAACATAATGCTATTTGTCATCAGAGAAAGCTTTTTGTTATTCACTACCTTATCTTTTTCTCTCTTTTCATCAGCAAGTTGTTTCCGTTTCAAAGACTTTAGAGCAGCCTTCTGTATAGCTTCAGCAGTCATGACTTTTTCTTTGTAACCAGTAGGTAACGACATGAGTTGTTCGACACCTGGATTCGGTTCTGTATCAGTCTTTCTTTCAAACATTGCTCTTTGTCGTGCTGTCATTAATTTTGGATCTTTTGGCTTAATTTTTTTCAATTCGTCATCAACCTAGAATACAATAAAATGCAAGTCTCTCTCTCTCTCTCTCTCTCTATTTCATTATCTTATTAGAGTTATCATTGAGCATGATCAGATATAAAGATATGGGAATACTAAATGTCATACAATTGTTTTTGCCTTACTACAATAAACAGAAAAGAGAAAAAAATACCTCTTCCAGTTTTCCAGATTCAATAGCGTCAAGCCATCTTTCTTCTTCACTGCTGGTTCCACTATCTTTACCTTTGTTACCTTTTGGAATTTTTTTTTTTGCAGTTGCTTTCGGAGAAGGTGCAGTACTTATTGCAGCTGTATTCAAACCACATGTTTTTAATATTTTTTCACGTTTATCCAAACTAGAAAATAATATAAATTATTGCACATGTGTGTATCATATGTATATACGATTTACAGGAATATTCTTGAAATTAAACATGATGTATTGCTACATGAAAATTAATAAAAATTATTTTTTTCTTAGCAAAAGATATTGATAAAGGCCATTATTTATTCAAACATAACAGGATACATATTTTTATAATTAATTTTGAAATTGTAACTCTAAAACAGAAATTAGCTGAAGGATGTAATTTTGTATGATTAATTCCTTTAGCTTTCTGATATATAATGCACAAAAAAAAAGATATAAGAAAATAACCACGATATAATACACATACCTCCGTTCATCTTCTTTTTTCATTTTTATTCGAAAGCTTTTCTTCCGATCAGCGTCGGTTGAGATTTCTACAAAGGCATCGCTGTCATCGTGCATAAGCTTTTTTTTCTTGTGCTTTTTATGTTTATGTTTCTTATGTCTTTTCTGCGGCGAGACATCATTTGTATCTAACAAAATTCAATTAACATTAATCTCAACATAAATTATTATGTTACACATTGTTACATACGCGTACAAAATTGATGTAAATACATTGAATATACAATTACCTAAATTTATCTCCTCTTCCGTACTTACATCTCTCGGCTTACCCATTAGATCAAAAACAGCCAGACGATTTATCCGTCACACACCAAGATTGTAACTGCGTAAGGATAAATAGACCTGTTCTGATTTGGAATCTGATTTGGAAAATTAAAAAATGTATGTATTATATATCATGTACTCATATGAATATAAATACCAAAATAATAATTAAAAATGCGTAGAAGAGAAGCAACTGTGTTAAAACTGTTTCGATATCTTCTGATAATTTTTAAGGTTAGGAAATTTCATTGCGTCATAGGCTGTATTCTAAAATTTACTGCCAGCGCTGAAAATCTATAGTTTACGTTACGTGTATTATACATTTTTAGCACTGGCAGTGAATTTTTGAACACAGTCATAATTGCACTGCACCAGTCAAAATGGGATCGATTTTGTATCTTTCACTTTCTTTGAAGACAGAATCGACTGATTCTGCAGAATCGATCCCCAGAATTGATCCCCTGTTCGACTTGTTTACACTTCTTACACTTTTTACACTTAAAATAAAACTGGCTTAGTTTCCACCGAGGGTTTAATCCGGATCAGGGGCTCAATTGTGTATTTCAAAAATTACAAAAGTGAGCAATGATTACTAGATATTAACCAATTAAATTATGAATATTCTAGTGAATTTATTCGCTTTTGTAATTTTCACCTTATTTCAAGATACACAATCGACTTCTAGAATGTAAGAACCAACTAATTATAGTCGAGCATTTCCCTGTCGTTTGACTGTAACAGGAGAATACTCGACTGTAGTTGGTTGATTCTTACATTCTAATCTGGATTAAACTCCCTCGGTGGAAACTAGGCCACAGATATATAGAGCTAAAAAGAGAGAAAGCAAAAACGCTGAAGGTGCGTTCCACTTAACTCCCGCAATGTTCGTGGAATTATTTTATCCTTGTTGTTTATTAAATATTAAACAAAGACAAACGATGTTTGCGAGCATTGCGATTTAAGTGGAACGCAGCCTAAGTGTAAAAAGTGTAAGCAAGTCGAACAGACTTAAATAGGCTAGCTCAAGAGCATTTATTAGCATTTATAAGTTCTACAGACTTACACTAGTCAATAAGTTTATAGATTCTAACATGTTCATTAGTTATCGTACCGACAAGATACTATTAAAGACCGACATCCTTATGGGAGTTCGCATCCTTGTGAATATTGAAGTAATTAAGAGTTAAAAACTGATAATATTGTACTAATTTTATGATTTATTAGTTTAATATTTATGCATTTAGAACTCAATAATACTCGATTTTTCTTTAAAATCGTAATTTTAGTATTTTTGTTAAAGTTTGATTATCAACAGAGATGACAACTGCAAAAAAAAAATTGTAATTTTTCTGTAATATATAGAATATTGTAGCTTTACAAGTATATATATTTATTTATGGAACATTTATGTAATAAAAAAATCATGAATTTACTAATGTATGAGCCAAATATTTATATTAATAGTAGCAAATTTATATCAATTATCGATAATGTCAGCATTCTTCAATTATTTCCGGGCCCTTGGAGCCCTTTTTATACTGCCGAAAATTTGCCCAGGGTTGATGGTCTTTAATAGTATTTCGTCGGTGAAATTACATAACAATATTCATTTTTACCATAAAAAAAATAGGTATTGTTATGCAGTTTACATCCACTTCTTTAGAGGACGGTAGTGTGCGGAGGAAGGAAAAAGGCCCTCATATCCTTTCTCAGGTTTCTTTCTGATTTCACCATTTCCACCTCTATCATGGTATGGCGCGTGCGCAATACAAAACCGGATGTGTATGTTTGTCCATCATACGTAATAGGGTGCTACAGTACAATTTCTCGTGTTTTTTTTTTGGCACGTTCCATCGCGCTTCGTGGACAAGATGAGAGTTACAGCGTTGGTTTCTACGATATTCTGAGAAATTATCGCATTGAAAATCTCCCGCATGAGTTTATCCCATTTGAATTAATTTGCAGCTGAACCGTGAGCGGGTTCGTTTGTTTGTCCTTGACGCGACCGATGTGGAGACTCCACGCGAGTCTCCTCGATAAATCGTTCAAAGATGCAAATGCAGGAGACTGAAGGTGCGGATGGTGAGTAAATACGCTTTCTGAACTATAAAAGACACTTTGATATAATTTCTCAAGTTTTCTGTCATTCAAGATTGCTGTTTTCTTAGTCCTCGAATAACATAACCTTGACTCGTTATCAGATTGATTCCCGTTCTTTACCATTATTATTCCGAGATTAATCCCAATCCTTAATTATTTGTCGATAATAGATTTGTTCATGTTATTCGAAATCCCGAAAATTTTTTACACTTAGAACAAAATAAACATATTCGGGTATTGAAAAAAGAGAGGTTGCTAAGTGAGTGCAAAAAGTGCAAGCAATGGCAACAGACGTAATGTTTGATTTACTTACTTTCGTTTGCGAACTTTTTTGATTTGCTCGGAAAGATACGCATAGAACGAAATGCGAAATGCATAAAATATCGTTATTAGTTTTCTCAACTTTTCTGTCTTGTAGAACGATCTTTTTCACAATCTTTTGGCATTTGTAGTTATTGATTTTCTGCGCGTATACATAACATTTTAGTATTCTATCAATATGAATATCGATTATTGTATTGCACTGAAATACGCCGTCTTTTTTTTTCTCAGGATCTCCATGGAATAACTCCAGTGGTTGCGATGAGGAACGTAGGCTAGCTCCAAAGGAAGGGAAAAAGTCAAATGTGTTACCACTATGGGGCAACGAGAGGACTATGAATTTGAATCCTTTGATTCTCACCAACATACAGTCGTCGCATTATTTTAAGGTGAATCTGTATGAACTCAAGACCTATCATGAGGTGATTGATGAGATCTATTATAAGGTCTCTCACTTAGAACCATGGGAAAAAGGCAGCAGAAAGACTGCGGGCCAAACTGGCATGTGTGGAGGCGTGAGTATGTTTTCTCAACAACATCGGATTTTTTCTTTTTATCTTTATCTTTGTTTTTTAATTATTAATGCATTTGTTGAAAGTCTAAGGCTTATGAAACATGTTGCACAAGTATATTTGCTTGTACAGAAAATTGATTATATTGCACTAGCCAGTGACCTATGGGCAAATTGTCAAATAAGAGTAGTAAGATGATTTGAATGTAGCAATAAGTATATATATATATATATGTATATATATATATATATATTTTTTTTCCATTATAATCAATTATTCTAGGATATTTTTTGAAATTTAAGCACAATTAGAACCCATCTCTTTTCGCACACGCGCTCTCTTTCTCTCTCTCTCTCTCGTTCAATACAATTGTCTCACTGTTATTTAAATGTTTAGTTACACTTGATCTGTATGTTTAGAAACAAATTATTAATAATTATTAATAATCATTGTTTTGATAATTAAAACAATTGCCAGAGATTATGTAGTGGAGTAATGATATGAAATAGAGATGGGGTTCTCAATATTTGTTATAAGATGGAACAAAAGCACAGTATAGTAGAAAGGAATTATTTAATTCTGTTAAAATGAGCTGTAAATTGAGCTATTAGACAAAGAAAAGTTTCGATGAATGCAATAAATGTTTTCATAAAAAATCGCAAAGTTTGTTATTTATACGATGGTAGTATTGCCAATGCTCGAACAATTTAAATGCCTTGGTACTATTACTATCGCCAGAAACAAAGTGTTAACCGCACCACTTAATTGCAGAGTAGCATGTATTTGGTTCATTTATTGTACGGTAACACGAATGTGACTTAACTGACTGAGGGGGGTGTAAATTTAGCGGTTCATGCAGGTACGAGGCGTGGGAGCTGGCGGAATTGTTTCTACGGCATATTGTCTATTATACAAACTCTTCACACTGAGGCTAACTAGAAAGCAATTGAATGGGCTTATTAATCATCCGGACTCACCATACATACGTGCCCTAGGATTTATGTATATTAGGTGAGTTTTATCTAATACATTTTATGGTGTCAATATGTAATTAGATATATTAAATGTATACAACAATTTCATCGCAAATATTTTTTAGAATTTTATATATATATATATATA
>NW_017304631.1:271382-275065 GCF_001594115.1 Trachymyrmex septentrionalis
AAAAACGCATTTATTTTGAAAATTAGTTATATTATGCTTGCTCGTTCATTATATTTTGTCATAGTTATAATGTATAGTTGAAAACTTAATAATATAAAATACCCATTGTAATATCAATCAATTAATTTTTTAATTTGTGATTATCTGTGATAAAGGTTAATAGTTATGTGTGTGTACGTGTGTGTGTGTGTGTGTATATATATATATGCACGCCCACATATCTACACACATGTATATATACATGGCAGTTAAAGCGATAAATTTGCTTGGTTTAACATGAGTATATATACTAATCAAGGTTGCTGCGAGTAGTCACTTGAATAGGTCCTTCCAGACCCTGTAGGCTAGACTTGCGACGTCTAACAGTTCAAGTCAAGCTATAAACTGGTTACGATTATGATTATATATACACAGTACGGTTACAATTAGATATACACAGCCACCAGCAGACTTGTTCAGCTGGTACAACGATTATCTGGAGGATGAAGAGGAACTAGATGTGAAGGCGGGTGGCGGACAAGTGATGAAAATGGGCGACATTCTCAAACAATTCCTTACCAAACTCGAGTGGTTCTCTACATTGTTTCCACGGATACCGGTACCAATCCAAAAAGATTTAGAGTTGCGATTAGCCGAGCGTTTTCCGCAACAGCAGGTCAATGCACGAAATGCTAAGCCGCCAATCACCCTCAATAGTCATGGCAAGTATGGCAACAAGGATGGTCGTAAGGACAACGGTAATTTGACATCGCGTAATCAGCAACCCCGTCATATCCCCGATAACGAGACTCAGTGGGGTGAGGCCGAGCGCATGAGCCAGTGGCGTGCCAGGTGCGTCCACGTGGTATGAATACAACGATCACGTTATTAATACTTGAATAAATACATATGTAGAGGTCACACACATTTCAAAGATAATTTTTGAAATTTAAATATTTGTTGTTTATATATGTACTTAAAAAAATTATTCTCTTTAATGTACATACAGTTATTGGTGTAACAAGGAGATAAAATATTAATAACTTTTTTCGATCGAGCTTAGATCGAGTTTTATAATCAACCAATCGGGACAACCAATATCATACTTCCGTTCGTACGTGTCTCTTTACAGAACTGATGAGGATCGTAAGGACAAGAATAGAGAGCGCGATCGCGATCGCGAGAGGTTGCGGGAGCGTGATAGAGAAAGAGCTCGCGAACGGGATCGTGAAAGAGACAGATATAGCAAAAGATCGAATAGTCGTGACAGAAATAGAAGACAGAAGGATTATAGAAGCCGTAGCAGAGACAGATCACATAGAGATCGCCATCGCGACAGAGACCGACATCGAGATAGGTAAGGACAGAAGCAAAAATAGGATTTTTTTTTATTTTATGAACACATGTTGTATAGTCATTATATATGTATAATTTTATATTTGCGTTGTAAAATTTTATAAGAATTTGTGTCAAATGTGTTTTATATATAGAACACACAATTTATCATTGCTCAAATTGCTTGCATTTACAATTTTTCATGTATATTAAAAAAAAATAATTTTGATTTTAGGAGAGGCTCACCATATGACTATGCTACAGAATTGGCACGCGAACGCGAAAGGCAACGAAGGGAAAGAGAATGAAAAACGAATACGATTACACACTGTGTACATATTTAATTCTTTCTACGAACTATGTAACGAGCATTAAGAAAAAAAAGTGACAGTAGCTACCGAGCCAAGTCATCACCACCACCACTGCAATCACGATCTCTATCATCAACGTCTGCACTATTTATGTGCGTTCACAGGAGAATGTGTTTTCCAAACGAAATATAAGTCTAAGTTTAATTCTATATTCACATATAGTTTACATGTTTTTATAAAATAAATTCATCACTGTCACTGCTGTTTTTCACTGTGTATCCCACAATATTTTTGCATCACATTTTTGTCACTTCAAGATTTGTCCAAACAAAAAAGGAATTTATCTCGAAGAGGGATTTGTTTTGTGCTATTTTCGTACTGAATAAAAACGTATGGATATATATATATATATCAAATTACGCGTATTAAACAATGATTTCGTGTCAATTTCAATTATTATAATGTTATGGAATATTTTTAGATGATTATTTTGAAAAACGTTTTTCTTTTGGATAAGTTTTATGAAGGAAATCAATACAATAAGACTTTAAATAATTTATAACATTCAAATGTTTAAAAGCAACTTAATAGCAAGTAATTGCATTTTATGCATAGTTTCTTTTCTGTAAAAACGAAATTTAAAATTGCAAAAGCGTTTTTACATATGTTTGACGTTTTACAATGTCCAAGAGTTTCATTCATCATAGCTGCATGACATGAATGAGACGAGAGACGTTAGGACTATAGCTGGGACGCATGAACACATCGCTCCGGCGCGTCTTAAGTGGAGTCGGAGTGGTGAGTAAAAATGGCGACGATGTCTAAACGCGAATGAAACGTCGGCGATACTCGACGATATTGGCGAACAATGAGACAGACGCGAGTTACCAGGTGACAGCGAATGCATGGCCAATTGCTTCAAGGTGAAGATGTGAATCTTCGAAATAAACATTATTGCTGACATTTGTTATCACACCGATATCGATTATTCGAATGTTCGAATATATAAGAGACTTGTAGTGACTTTTAAATTATAAGAATTACATCGAGTTTATTGTTAAAATTCTTGTGTATCTATATAATTGTGATTCAATTGGAAAACGGGGAAATTCGATTAATTATAATTAATGATAACTAAGTATATCCATGTTGATGCAACAATCTCACGGATGTTACAAAGTCGCCATAATGTCACAAACAGGAATTGCGTAATATGGTCACCAGTGACGCGGGAAATTTTGTTTCTCATCTCTTTAATATTTTCTGTGTAAAAGTGTATTGAAAAAAATTATCCTCACAATTTATTAATTTTGGGAAATTATCTTGTATATCTTGCAATTTAAATTTGTAAATAATAAAAAGAAATGTATTTCAATTATAGTTAAATCAATTAAATAATGCTTTAAAAAGAGAGTTAAGAAAATTAAGTTATTGAGATATATAATTTCTTCATGATTTATTAAAGAGTAATATATATAATTAACATAATTTTACTATTAAAGAATTACAATCGCAAAATTAAAAGTTCTTAAAAATTGCAGATGATTGGCCGACGTTGCGCTCTTTTCGCCTTGAGCATCCTTTTGATCTTAGTCCTCAGCGTAAACATCTACTTCATCCGAATGATTGTTGAGAGTTCCTCCTCGCACAGGATGTACGCCAAAAATTTACCGGAATCGAAAGCTAGGCAAGATCCTTCTATGCCCTCGCGATCCGATGAAAAAGATTCGCAGCTGCAATTAAAGTCAATTGTAAAAATTATTGGCGAGGGGATCAAAGAGGAGATTCGTTCATTGCCCTCCAAATATTTCAAACAGAATACAAGTTATACTATCGTCCTGGAACGATTGCTAGCCGAATTGACGATAATGCCAAATGTCCGTGAAGACATTTGGAATATTCCCAATAATAATGTTAGTTAAAAAATTCTTTGAAATATTTTACATTTCATAATATGAGAGATACAAAAGATTTTTAAGTATAATTTAGAGAAAGAAATAAATTGAAGAAACAAATATATATATATATATATATATATATATATATATACATATATAT
>NW_017304631.1:275165-275954 GCF_001594115.1 Trachymyrmex septentrionalis
GTTTTGCGGAGGTCTAAAATAGTCCGTGCGGATAATGCTCCATTGGGTACACAACTGAAGCTTATGCTTAATCTTGAGAATGATATAAAAGCATTATTCAAGCCACAATGGTACTCCAGAGATACTATTCTACATGGATCAGTATACCATGGCAAGGATCGCCACAATGCTGAAGTGGTGGCTTTTCATTTATCGTCCTTGTTGGCATTGCGAAGAGTACCACTCGCCGTTATTCGAAAACGTATGTTGAAGTTAAAATGAGAAAGACTGAAAAAGATCGTATATAAATTAGACTTCTGCTTATTTTTAATAAGAACTCTTCAACTAAATTTTTTAAAATTTACAATAAAAATCTTTAATTATAATTACCTTTCTCTAATAAATATTAATTAAAATTTTTTTGTTGTAAATTGATGAAGAAATGTATAAGAAATGTATAATACTTTTTTGTAGTTGACCTGAAAGAAGAAATTGGTAATCACGCGACACCGGCATTATACGCAACCATGTATCAAGAGGGTAATACTACATGTCTATATGGCGTTTGTCATTATTGTTCTCCAGCCGATCCTGTCTGTGGGACGGGAGATGTATTGGAGGGTACCCTCATCTTTTGGCTTCCACGATATTTAAGACTAGTCAAACATCGCCATCCTTGGCAACGAACTTATAAAAGAAACAAACTTGCTGCATGGGAAATAGACGAGGGCTATTGTGATAAAGTACATTGTAAAAATAAGATTGTAAAAATATGCATATATATATATATATATATATATATATATATAT
>NW_017304631.1:275991-280821 GCF_001594115.1 Trachymyrmex septentrionalis
TAAATATAATAAAAATATATAAAAATTCATGAAAAATACGATTATAAATGATGTTTGTTGTGAAAATATAGAATTGATTTTTTCTTTTAGGTAAAAGATTCTAAGGCTTATTCACCGCAATCGTCGAGTAGACTCTTGGATTTGATTGATACAGCGATCTTTGATTTCCTTATGGATAATGGTGATCGCCATCATTATGAACTCGCACAAAACAATTTTCATAATCCTGCAGTGCTACTGATCGATAATGGAAAGAGTCTAGGAAATCCTGATGTTGATCATCTCGACATCTTAGCGCCTCTATATCAGTGTTGCATGTGAGTATAATTTATATTTGCTGCAAAAGTTATGGAATTAAAAGATATGAGAAGTCTTTAACATATTTCTTGCTTACAAAATTTGAAATCTTTGAATCTGTTAAATAGTTTCCTTGTTCATTATGGCGTTTAGAAACTATGTAAAAAGAGACAGCAATTAAAGAAAAGAACAAAACTGGAACAGATGTATTTTATTCTAGGATTCACAAAACTACGTGGGACAGGTTGCGATTATTTAGTGGTGGATCTCTAGGCATCGCATTAGGTAGACTTCTTGCACACGAGGCTGTAATGTCAGATGTTTCTCCACTCATCACGGAGGCACACTTAAATGCCATGAATAGAAGACTGCTTACCGTTTATGCCGTAATAGAAAATTGTCTGAAGAAAAAGAAGTACATTTCTAATGTGATTTTGGATCATCGGTAATCTAAGAACAATTCTATAGGAGTCAGAATACATAGATATAAAAATGTAAATGTTCCTTATAAAAAATAGATAGAAAATGAAGATTAATTGTTTAATTAAAAGTTAATGAAATTAAAAAATTAATAAAAAAATAATATTCAAGAGAGATTTACGCAGAAAAATTAAAATAAACATTCTTTTGTAGGAAAAGAGAGAGAGATATAAGAAAAAAAAATATTTAAAAAAATCTTAATATAAATTTTTTTAAATTTTATTTGGTAATTCGAAAATAAATTTTCAATTATATAATTTTAATTTTAATATTTTGATGAAATATTGCTTTTGCATAGATTATATTCTTCATTATTTTTTAGAAATAATCCCTTGAAGCATGACAATTTTTTCTTAACTAGTAATGAACGTAAGGTTTAAAATGAGAAAGGTCAAAGACAGATTTGAATGCAATTTATTTGATGACACAGTTAATTATCGTTATTTGAATAGAGTTTGAAGTGCAGCGCTGTGTACAGCGTATATATAAATACGGTACAAACGTAAAAAACCTGTAAATGCGACTGTATTATCGTATGTGTAACGTTGACATGCCCTCCTCTTCTTCATCGCAGGAGACACCATGCCATCGATCATGTACATTATTATATATAGTCTTCGTGGATGCCGTTATCTCCTGTGATCGTAACTATTCAGTAAACATCACATTTTTAGTTTTCTTACATTCTTTTTTATGAGAATATAAGATATAAAACCGTTAATTTTTTTTTAAAGTCTTATCTGAAACATAATCAAAATTTCTAATTTAAAATTTAAAAAATTGAGAATAAAATTGATCGAAATAATTATAATTTTATATTTACTTTCTTGAGTAATGTTTTTAAATATTATTCTAAAATTATATATAATAGACAAAATTAATAATTCATTGATAATTCATAAAAAAAGACTTCTTTTCGATGATAAAAAGAGTATATAAGGAGTATGTCGATCGCAAAATATACATTCCAAGAATAAAGAAAGAAAGTAAGAATAAAAAATTACAAATAAAATTATCACAGAAGATATCGGGGCCCATTCGTATGGGACTTCAAATCGAATTTGCACATCTAGCGTAATCTATCTTGGTTTGTGTTTCGTATTTACAACGTTACATGACCAGAATTATTCACGTACCTTACAAACTAGTTAGAAATTTTATTTTTGTCGTGTGTATATATATATTTATATATTTATATATATAATATTTAACGCCATCGTCGTTCAGGTATGAATGTATATACTATCTATATATATATATATTATATTAACATTCTTTAATTAAATAGAGCTTTCGTAGCAAAGTATGTATAAATAGACTATTTTTGCACAGACCATGATCCTTTCGAACTCGTTCGCTTTATCTCATCTGACTGCTTATATGAATGAGAATCGTCTGTTTATTTATCCTTGAGATCTGTCTACATTTAGATAATTTTACCTGAAAAATAATCGGACGAAAGAGGAATTTCTGTTCTTTGAGAATTCCTCGGTTCGAAACCGCTTTCTTTTTACGCCATTAATACTGTATATATGCCAACGACAAAATCGATACGATTTTTTTTTCAACGCGCTCGTATCTTGTCGTAAATGAAAAAATGCGTTCCATTAAAATAGAAACGGCTTCCGCAAACGGGGCAGCGTATAGAAATTATTGCATCACGTTCGCGTGTACGCTTCATGAAAAATTAATAGGCCGAAAGAAATTGGTCAACGATCATTTAACAAAATCATTTGATATTTCTAAGATGTTAATATTGCTAATTCTTTAAAAAAATAAATTACGAAGATAAATAAAAAATAAAAAAATGTATTTGAAATAATTTGACCAAGAAATTAATATTTTTATTATCTCCGATTTATTCTCTTTTTTTTTATTTCCATTAATTTTATTTCTGTAAAATATAGAACGAATTAAAAACATTTTATTTAATTTTCCGAATCTTCAATGACTTTAACATTGATTAAAAGTTACAAAAAAATATAAAACTTCATAAAATTATTTCTTTCGGTTTATCTATTTTTCTTAGCGAAAAGTCGCCGTTTATTCATTTTTCGTCTTATTTAATATTACATATCACACCTAGATGCTGGATGCACGTAGAAATCTATAAATATAGGCCAGCTTTTATAGGCATTTCAAATCCCTCTTAGCTTTTCATTTTACGAAGCTTTTGTTGGTATTAAAATAGTGCGATCTTAAAATAGCTGGCGTTTTGTGATTTCTTTTAATCTTATTGCATTTCAGAGGGTTCTTAAATATGCAATTTGATGTTTATTACGATAAAGAATTATCGCTAATGTTTAATTGCGCTCTTATCTCGATTCGGAAGTACGATTTAGTGATACCTGTAACTTTCTTTCTTGAGTTTTTAATCTTAGAAACATTGCACTGATTATTTTCCCTGATATAAAGATATTCCTCGTTTAATTATCTTTTATTTATAAATAATTCTCTCTTGCTCTGAATTCGGCGATTGGAATAATTGTTTATTTCTCAGAGCTATTGATCTTACCTTTTTTGTAATATTTTTAATTGAACGGTCGCGCGTTATGCATATATATATATATCGATCTTTCGGCGATGAATTTTGTTTATGATATCTTGCTAATTTAGAGTGCCGATTCTACTCCTCTTGACGAAGATGTCGAACTGCTCAAATCCTCTGAATGACGAGTATGTGATGAATCAAGAGACGTCACCGAGTCGCTGTCGTTACTATGTGGACTTGAGTAATTAGCTGCTTCCTGAAGCCTCATTAGCATGTTAAGCTATAAAAATAGATATAAGAAAATTGAAGTCGACTAATTAATGAAGTCCTTGGTTACCATTGAACAGCTTATAATACATATAAAGTGTAAGTAAGTAAAACAAATTTCTCTACAATTAATATGCACATTTCATCTTCCTTCTTTTTGTTACAATTGCTATTTATTTAGAAAAATATAATTTTCTATGATGTAAGAAAAATATATAATTTATTTATTTAAAAATTATTATTATTATATTCAACAGTTTATTTAGCTGAATTTTTTAAATGATTAATATCGCGTTCTGCGCGAATATATATATATATATTTTAAAGTTTCTGAATCTCAATACTAACCAGAGGATCTCCTTCGGTATCACTATGAGTACTTCCAAGGCTCTTTACGCTGGAGGCGCCTACACCGGAAGTGTGCCCGCTGGAGACGACATCATATCCCACGTCTTCGGGTCTCAGACGTAGAAGAGCATCGCTGCCGCCGTGCACGGCATGCGTCGAAAGCCATGGATAGCTCGATGTGATGAATTGCGCTGGATCTTCCCATGCCGATTCGCCATTTCCGTTCCCGCTTACGCGTCTTCCGTATAGCGTCAATCCTTCTCTGACCGCTTCCACTAAATAAGGTATTACCGAATAGTTCCACAGATCGGTAAACCACACTTGAGATCCAGCCACTTCCATTGGACACGATAAAAACAGCCGCGGTCCTGTTTAATTATTAATATTATTATTTATTTATAATTATATAAAAAAATGACAGAAAAATTAATAGCAAAACAATGAAATTTTATCACAGATTCGTAAGTATCCTATAAAAATTTTGCGATTGAAAATCTATTGATTCTATTATTTTGCATTGATATTAGTAGAAAAAATAGCAAAATTGATGAGAATTCTTATTTAAAATTGAATTTATTGGACTCGCAGAAATTGTATCTTCTGAAATGTGAAAATATATTTTAAATATTTCTTGTTACCTATGGTGACGTCAGAGCTACTATGGGTTTCTAGGAACTTGTTAAGATGCAGCCATACACGCGGCAGCCACTCGACTACTGCTGCCATTTCCGCGTTTCTTGTCCCGGCGCATTCGCGTAGTTCGTGCTCCAGTAATTTCCTTCTCAAATAACGTCCTAGAAATCCCTTGACTGGTTCCATGTGATTTGCACATAATACCCACCTGTTTAATTACATAATTAAAATCTAATTCATTAAGAGATCAATCTTTTATCCCTCTATCGTTAATAATTAAAAAGACTATATATATATATATACAATATATATAC
>NW_017304631.1:280921-283734 GCF_001594115.1 Trachymyrmex septentrionalis
TTTTTAATTACATTAAGAAATTTCTAAAATAATTTTACATTTCCAGCAAACGAGAATGGATTAAAATAGATTGAAATTTTTTTTCTATCCGAATGCGTATTTTAAATAGCGAATACTTTTTTTGGATTTAATTGGATTCGATTGGATTCAATTAGATTCAATGGGATGCAATTGGATTGGAAAACTGCATTTCCTATTCAAAATTTTGAATTGAACAGTATTCACATTGCACAGAAAAAGCTAATATTATTTTTAGATTGAAAGGCATAGAGATATGCTCTATGCAATTCCTATAAATGAATAAAAATGCATTCAGGATTGAAAAGCATTCATTTTAACATTCGTGAAATATTTCAATATTTCTGAAAATCTGAATCCATTTCAATTTATTTCAACTCATTCTCGGTTGTTGGGTTATATGCAGGTATATTGCATTAAAATTATAGATTAAATGTATTCACAAAAATGAAAGTACCTGAAATTATGATGCAACTGCAAGTTGGTAGTACTACAAGTGGTCTGACTCATGGTACCGATAATAGCAGGACACGATGAATGTCTAGTTCCTAAGAGTCCGCTGAAGAGTTCGCCCAGAGATGCTGCGTGTTGAAGGTTTTCCAAAATAATCACCCTAGGTAGTTCATCAGCGGCGTTCGAATCGCACCTTTCAGCGATGTGCGCGAGATACTGGCGCAATTCCTTGCTGGACTTATGATCGACATTGAAAGTCGCAACGGCAGCAGCATCCTTCGTGTCATTGTCAGTATCTACTAGAGCGTGCGCCAGTTTTCCAGCTAAGTAACTCTTCCCTGTACCACTTGGACCGCATAAAATCACTCTACGATGTTCCGTCAGAAGAGAGATCAGTCGCTGAACGATGGAACGCGGTATCAAGGTATCCACCGCTAGCCAGGAATAACCTGACAGCACTAGATAAATAGTTTTCACGTGGCCGACTAGATAGCCGCAGGGTAATAACTCAGGATGCTGAGAATCAGTAGTGCATCTGTAAAGTAAAGAAAAAAGTTTTAATTATTTTAGATGGTGATAAAATAGACAAATCTTAATAGGAAGCGCACCCATAGAATTTAAAATGTATCTATTGCATATTTAAAGTTGTATAAGTAAGTAGAGGTACCTTTGAAACTATTTTAATATTTTTTAATTAAACACGCACCTGGAAGCTTCTCCGAGATGATACGCGGCGACACATTCGACGCCAAGACCCAGATTCGTCACAGGGTCCACTCGGGAAACGTACTCCTTGAAGCAACGTCTCACCATAGAATCCAGTGCGTCCCAGCTGGTTTTATTGCTGATGCACACATTGGCAATTACGCAATGTGGTGGCTCGCCTATGGTGCCATCGGCGCAGCTCCCGGTAATCAAATTATAGTTAAAATTTCGCTCACTGCCGAGATAAACGGCCACATTGATTCTCTTGCCGTCAGTGTCTTGCTCGAGAACTGGTTCTGTAGTTGTTGCGCTCGATGGCACAACGGAGTGTTCGACCGGGACGTTAAGATCTTCCAGTTGATCGGCCGTGGAACTGACGTCGCCGTTCGACAATGCTGCGACACTCGACGCCACCTCAGTCATGCTGAAGCGTCGATCTGGGTCACTGGGTAGAGAGGACTGCGAGGAAGTGAGCGACTTTGAGGTCACTAGTCGTTGGAGACGCTCATTATTCTGCTTCAAGTTTAGCATCTCGTACTGTAAAGAAAAATGATAAATTCATATAAATAAATCATTTTCTCAGAGATATAAAAATCATATGTGCTCTTTCTCTAAATAAAAAATTTGAAATGTTAAACCTGAATCGTTCAGCTTCTCGAAATTGATAACTTATTTAAATTGAAAAATGTATGAATTTCTTTTTTAAATAAAAATTCACCCTCATCTTGATGACCGTGTCCTTTAAAGACTCCAGCTGATGTGCTGAAGATAATGCTTCCAATCTGATATCTGTGAGCACTAAATCCTTCTCCCTCAATTGTTTCTTCAATTCATCCACATCTTCATCCTCTTTCTTGTACAATGCTGAGCTGCTCTTGCTTCCAGACAAAGGATTCTCATGATCGGGAGATTTCTGACCGTTGCTCCTCACGGTTTGTGCTCTCGAAGACTCGTGTTTGGATGCGGTTGGCAGTCTAGGACTGTTGGGAGCGCTCAGATCACCACCAGGGCTCTCCTTGCAGTCCTCCGCGTCAGAAACCGAACCATGCCGGTTTTTGCGCGACCTCGAGAAGGCCTTGGAGAAGGAGCTCCGTAGCCAGCCCTTCTTTTTATGATGACTGCTGCTGGCCGAGCAGGCGCTGCTTAACGAGTTCAGAGACGTCACGCTATCCGCGGATAGCTGTCTTGCCATTGATGCGCCTTGATGATTGTTGCTACTGCTACTGCCGGTGCAGCCGGTGGTACCGGATTCGGAGTCACCTAAAGTATGACGCCGACCACTGTTCGCAGTTGGACCGTTGTTCAATCCAGCTTCGGCACTCTGCTTGCGCAGTCTCTCGATCGTTTCTCGTAGTTCCTGAAGCTCAGAATCCTGAAGAGTCGCCGATAAAGAAAAATTTTTTTGTGACAAAAACATTGTACATCGAGTATCGAACGTGTGAATAATAAATAATTAATTAAATAATTATTTTTATAGTGTTTTTACCTTTTTTTCGGCTGTAGCTGTGAGTTGCTGCAATCTCTGAGTCATATTGGACAGTGATTGCTCAAAAGCTGAGACCACATGTGCCTGGAACAAGCAAATAACAATTTTCAGTATTTATTACATTTGTCAAATATTTTGAAATTTAAAATTT
>NW_017304631.1:283783-285752 GCF_001594115.1 Trachymyrmex septentrionalis
ATATATATATATTCATTTTATTTTTATTTTAATAATTAACGTTGTGCCACATTTTGTACTATTGTTTCCTTACTTAATACGCAAATAGAGTTTATATTTATTAAAATATAAAAATGCGCGAAATTGTAAAATGTGACTCTATCAAAGCAATTTCTACGTTATCTCAAACAATAACTATTATATATGTTTTAAGCAGCATCTGGCGAGGTAATTTCGATAAACGTGCGCGGAGATTAATAGTCGTTATAATCTCTTTTATAAGAGGTACCTATTGCGCTGCCGGGTCGGAATATCGGACTCGTGTTTCTCGTCACGTAATTACTCTCTCAGAATCAAGACATGTTTTCAACGCTATGCTACGAAGCAAAGAAGATAATCAGCCGTGGCGTAGGAAGAAAGTGCTCGCGTCGACGCTCGATAATCTAAACTGGAGCATGTAAATTCTCTGTTGATTTCTTTTTTTGTTCTCTCTCTCTCTCTCTCTCTCTCTCTCTCTTCAATCCGATTTTTTTTTGTCCATTCTCGAGCAACAACGGTCGATGGCTCTCCTTGTAAATATTGTTTTTTTTAACACTTTTGCCGTTACGACTTGCGACTGTAAGTCTCGATTCGATTTAGATTACAGATATTTCATTTCAGCTTAAGATAAAAGTTCGCAGCAATGTTGCATCTTAATATCATAATTAAGTTCTGATTATTTTTTTCGAGAGAGTAAATAATAATGTAATCTCATTATAATGCGGATACAGTGATAGTTTTATTCTCCGATAACCATTTTCGATAGTAAAATTCTCAAAGCCACAAAGTTGAGCCATTGCGTTGCATGAATGCGAAACACTTCCTAAAGAAACATTTCGTTTGATATAACATAAAGCAAGATGACTCACACATACGTTGCGACTCACGCATTTTCCTTATTGACTTGTTTTCCTTTTCATTTTTTGCAAAAGAAAATAAAAGGAAACGAGCGCTTGCCGTATTATAATGTATAATATTTAGTGATGCAGCATAATTTTGGGTAATCTCGTTCGAATAACATTGTACAAATGATATAATCATACAATTATACATTCATAATTATTATTACAATATTATTTGCTTTTATCACGGATACTTTAATTGATTAAATGTTATGGTTATTTTTTTTTATTTTTTAAAAAATTCGTTTATTAATAATTCATTAACGATTCATATTATTATTAGTTCATATTATAGTACTATATTCAAATTAAATTTAATATTAAATTAGTCTAATATGGCATTAAAATGTGTGTTTGGTATTTGAATTTTGAATTTAAATCGTGAGGAGACAAAAAGCTTATTCTTTTTATAAAAAAAGAAAACCATTTGGAGAACGTAAAAGAGAACTCTTACAGTTCTTTCTAACAAGTGGAATCTTTATTTGCAGAATAAAAACATAATGGTTGAACTCGCTTTGATTGCCATATCCCGTTACGACGTGAAGATCCCAAGAGATTCCTTCAGGATCGACCTTTAAATTTCGAGTACCGGAGTCAGCTGTTTGCTATTGTTTCCACGAACATATAGTACCATCTTTTTCTTCTTCCTCGGAAATACGCGATCATAAAATTCTAAGAGGACAATCAGTGGGATTTTTGCTTCGCAAAGGAACGGCGAGTATGGAGTTTCGTCAGGATCGTGAACAAAGGGATCGGTGGGAGCCGGGAATTCCGCTCGTGTGTAGGTGCGAGTCTAGAGTCGCACGTAATTCCGGAGGAATTATACCGCTCATAAAACAGTAACAGCAAACGTGGGACATGTAATTCGCTGCCGCGAGCGGGTGTCTCGGGGCCCATTGTCCTACCTTATTACTTTAACGTGCAACGTGGAATGACTTTCAACGTGATTCTGCAGCTGGAATATGCGGTCTCTCTTACGGACGTTGACCTTTATACTTTTGTAGAAAGGTTGTTTAAAGTTACTCAAGTAAAATTTGTAACATTTGATC
>NW_017304631.1:285852-290486 GCF_001594115.1 Trachymyrmex septentrionalis
AATATTTTTGTACATAGAAAGGTTGTTTAAAGTTACTCAAGTAAAATTTGTAACATTTGATCAAGCAGTATAAAAAATAGATAGTAATTAAAATATGTAAGATATATCGTACTCCAATTGTAAATTTCAGGATATAATATATTTTTGTTGAAGTTAATATAAAATTCATAATATATAGAATTGATTAAATTGAAAAATAAAGTCGTACGATTTTCTAAGATTTTACTCTATCGTAAGTCATAAAATTCTCTACAAATTAGAGTCTACGATGAGTCACTCTAATTATGCGTATGTCTTAAAAAAAAAAAACTGAATATTTTTTTGAAATAAAATAACTTCGAAATTTCTCAAAGAACATTTAATTAGAAGGAAATGGTGTTCGAATTCCGCGCGTGTGCTGAAAGAAGATAAAAATATCTACTCGAGGCCGAACGAGGTCGTGAGTCCACTTGTATAAGCCTCGGTATGGGCTGTAAATATTGGCTCCCACGCTCGCTGTTAAAGTGCCCGACTTCACCTACCGCCGAGATGCATCCGAGTAGTGAGCATGTACATGCTGTATATATATGCTCATAAAATCGATGACCCACCTACTCGCCTTACTCGCGACCTTACATCTTTCTCGAGGGGACCTTACATCTTTATATCGACTCACGTTCAGATTGCGTCCGTTATATTTACGTTTACATTAATTTCTCTTTCAAGTTGGAATTAGATAAAATTAAGTCAATTCGGATTGAAAGTTAATACATTAATAGTTGCTACATAGACTAGAAAAACGTGACAACTATGTATTTACTGAGGCTCACAACAAATGTTTAATTTGTATAATTATTGTCAGATGTTGATATATCCCTGTATCAACTTGTCATAATAATAGAGAAAAGTTTCCTTTCACCGGAGGAAAAGTCTCGGTTTTGCCTCGTTGTGCATCGAGCCTAACGAAGGGTCGGCCAAGTCGAGGACGGACGGAGCTAAAAACTGGACCGGAAGCCTGCGGCAAAAACGCACGTGCCGAGGAGTAAAATGCATCGCGCGCGGCATACAGTGACTCGCCTTGTTCTCCAGGGAAAACACCAAGCAAGTGCCGGTGCATCTTGACGAGGGTACGGTCGCGAGTGAACGGTTCAGCCGATATTTTTAATCCTCAACGTCTATTTCAATTACGCTCTCAAATGTCTTATTGCTGTCTACAAAAATGTGAATAGAATAAATAAAAAAAAAAAACATAATGATGTGAACATAGTGATAAACTAATTCAAAAATCTATTAAAATACTGTAAAAAATTCCAGTGCTAATTGAAGAAAAATTTTTTATGTTGCAATAAAGCAATTAAGCATCGTGATGATTTTTTAAATATTCATTGCACTATTAATTATGTATTAATAACAATAATAACTATTTACTTTATAATTTTTAACAAATTAGGAATGTATAAATTTTCTATTATACTTTCTTTTAACACAACTTGACACAACTTTTTTGTAACATTTAATTTGCATGAAGTCGGCTATATCATTTTAAATAATAAAAGTCGCACAACAATTTGACATATTGCATCTCTCATAAATTCGTTTCACCGCGAAAGAATATTAAAATTGTTTTTCTTATCGAGAGATTTCGCGTATCTACGTATGTATGATGTACAAAATATTTCAAAGTCATATATCTACATATGTACGATATAGAATGCTTCAAAATATAAAAAAATAAGGAGACACGTACCATATGTGTAAAGTATAAAACTATAATATTTGTATTATTTGTAATCTATAAAACATAGCCAGAAGACTTAGAAGATTGTTGATGCGACAGACAGTTTCGCAGTTATTATATGTAACTTTTAAGTATAATAAATTCAATTTTATGCACATATTATTCATATTTTGACAAATATCACAAATACAGAGACCTACATTCACTTTAAGTGTTCGTAGTATAATTGTAAATTAATTATTTAGATGTATTTATTTTTTAATTATATGTACATGAAGAAACATACTCTACGTAAACATTAATAATCTATAAGAAATAATAATTTTCCATAAATCTTTTTCTGTTTTATTGATATATAATTTTATGTAAAAAAAAAATATTAAAATAATAAATATTATATATAAAGAGATAATCTAATTTAATTTCTCAATTACTTAAATGATATAAGAATTTAATATCATTAAGTTTGATATACGAAGCATGGGCAAAATGCAAATAATCTTTTAGAGCCATATAATTTTGTCGAATCCGAGCCTCGAATTTTTCAAACGATATCGCAACATCTTATAATGTTTCGCCGAAAAGAATATCGCACTTCTGTGGCCTGGGAACTGTTAGCCCAGTTAACTCGGATCGTAACGCTTCGAGAATTACGCCGTGTTCACAACAACATACGTTATTCCCACAATGTAGCTCCCCGTATAATTGTTCGAGCAGAAAGAAGGGTGAGGGTCAACATTATACTTAATAATTAATGCCACAAGGACATTTTCAGGGCCAAGGTCTCAAATTATGTCCTTACATATCTTCTTTTCAAGTGTTTCCCCTTGAGAATATTCTTTCTAAATATTTTATTGCTAATATATTTTGCAAAAATATTACTATTTATTTTTTTTTTAAGTAATATACATGTAGAATATCTCATAAATACTACTATATTTTATTTATTAGCCAGTGAATACTCTTCATAATTATAAATTTTAAAATAAAGATCGTAAATATAAAAAATACGTTATATTAAATTTTGCGTCATAAAATATTGTAATTTTAGTATTATCAATCGTGGCAAAAGAAAGAAAAAAAGAGAATATGATTTTATTTTAAAACTAAAAAAAAAAAAAGAAAAAATAAGAATGCCTACATGTATATACGAGAGAATGCAGGTTTACACATGATATCCGGCCGAAAGTGCACCCTCGAAACACATAAATCTTTTTCCCTTCTACAGGATAGGCCAAGGATTCCGGCAAAAGTGTTTACAACGGTTTGTCACAAATTCCAGTGACAGTTTTCTATCCTTCTACCACGTGACGTTTAAACCTCTCTTCGACTCAACGAAGAGAACAAAAAAAAAGGGATTACAGTTTACGAAAATTGCTTCGCTAGGAATAGGCTACTTTAGGTTTCAATTTTTAGAGAGCCCTTTTCCTAAGGAAAATGTCTTCCTTAGTGATTCATCCTTAAAAAAATTTGAATTTGAATTTATAATCTTAAAATATATTTTAAATAAAATTATTAAATTTTTAATATATGTATTATTCTAACCCCGTATGAAATATACAAAGAGTAAATTAAAATATAAAATAAAAAACATTAAGATAAATTAACATTAGTATAACATTAGTGTTAACATAAATTGAGAAATAAAATTATATAAAATTATATAAAATTATATAAAATTTTGAATAAGAGAGAAATGCATTGTATAACATATGAAATTCATACTGCAAAGATTAATTGCATATTCTAAGCGATAATCGACTTACTTAGGCGGAGAAAGTAAGTAGGAGGCGTGTCGCACGAAGCGCCGATGACTAAAATTGATGTTTTAATCAGTGCAGTTGTAGAGATTCGAGACCGCGAAAGAGTGGATTGCATAAGACGGAATACATAGAGAGAATAAAATTTGCAATTGACCAATCGTTTCTGATGCCAGTCAATTGTGCAATTGCCCCCGCAGGGTCTCTGATAATCATGGGCTGCCTTTCTTCACTTCATTGTAGTATATCCGATACATACAAAAATTTGTAATTGAGCTCCAAATTGTATTTATTCAAAATTTTCACATAGAAAAAATGTAATCCTATATTCATTCAAACAAAATATAAACTGAAAAAGAAAGCTCTAATAACCAATTGTTATCTCTTAACTATAACCGATATTTTGATGACTTTAAGTAAAAAAAAACTGAATTTTATTTATTTTTATCATTGTAATATTCAGATGTTGTAAAGGAAACTTAGAAATTTGGAAAAATATTTTAGAAAGATATACATTTTTTATTTATAAATCTACCTATTTGATAGAGCGCCATACACATATTTCGATATAATGCCGGTTATATTATATGACAGTAACGTTATAAATATTTTATAGGATATCTTGGGCGCGACATTCATAGTCGAACGTGTGAACATTAAATTCCGAGATATATTATTTATTCTCAATAAAAATGTCTTTGTTTAATCTATAGGTTAAACAAGAACGCCCATCGTATAAGTCGCGGACTAAGCGCACGGTGTAATCATAGCCATTGTTTTTATAGATTTCTGTTTTCTCTTGTAGGCTGCAAGCTATGTGCAGATAATACAGAGTAAAAGTGAATACAAAATGGAAATATTCGCGTAATCATATTATTAAAAAAATATTCATTCAAATGGATTGAAAAAATATTTATTCATTTAACGAATAAAAAAGACATGTATTCGAGGGAGTATTTTCATTCATTTTTTATTCATTTATTCGAATATTAGGTGTATTCATCGGACACACTACTTCGTTCTCAAAAGACAAAGAGAAAGACGTGAGAAAAGGACTCGAATTTTTTAAATGAATTATTCAAATCGTGTAAAGCACACACATTCTAATATTATCAAGTTATTTCCTATTATTTAAATATAATCAAGGACAGAGAAAT
>NW_017304631.1:290586-298085 GCF_001594115.1 Trachymyrmex septentrionalis
TAAATAAATGCGAATGTCGATCTTACGTAAGACGTAAAACGTAACATGCAATTTCAATTGATGATAGCCGCATTGTCATCGTTGGGGTAAGGCATGATTATAAAGAGTGCCGAAATATGCGCATAATTATTCAATCGAGACTACCCGTGATATTGTCGACCTACACTTTATATATTACGCATCGCTGTCGTCTTTCTAAATGTACGGACAGAATACGCCAAGCTTAATTTCGACGGCCTCATTATCGAATTTATCATTTCATTGCTTTAACTACCCCCATAACCGTTACTGTGAATAAATTATATCTATATATAACACCGTTTGGAGTCGATGCACTCCGATTGATGTATCTACATGACAATTTACGTATACATAAGATGGGAATAATATATATATTATTCCCTTTATTTTTTTCTTCATAAGTATTAATACTTTTTTAAAATACTAATTATGGTTAAGTAAATTTTGTTTCAATAGTAGTACTCTAACTATATATATTTTATTTTAATAAAACTAATATTTAATGTGCGACATAAAGAGACAGTTGACATAATTTTATGTATGTGGTGCGATCAGGCTTTTATAGCATATACATTTTATAGTATATACATATAATATATTGTATCTCAATTGCAAGACTAATTGTGTAGATATTAGTGAAAGAGTTGCCGCATGACTCATAAAGTTATCCGTTTGTTGCAGCAATACAACTTGTTAAATAAATTCCTCGCAAGATATACTTCGCTGAAGTTTGTGATAATACAAAATAGATCTTACAAGTTTAAAGATCTAAACGTATATAATTATTTTATTGTATTTCTTATTATGAATTTACGTTGGATATATTGCATAAATTCAACACGTGCTTTATAAATTCTAAATTATAATTTTCTTCACTAAGTATAAAAGCTCGATAGTTTCTTAGAGATTAATATCTCTAATGTTTGTTCATTTCAACGTGTTGTGCATGTATTTTTTAATATAATGGTTATTATTATAATTTAATATAATTGTTATTATAACTCCCACACATTGAACTAATGACCTACAATAAAGTAGCGAGGTGCAACCGCAATTTCGATGTTTCTAATTAACGCGACCCAATTTACCTGCAAGGATGGGCAACTACGATGCCTATACTTCTTAGTGGCCAGCTCCCACCAGGGTATCACATTTTGGATTTCTCGTGGTTTCACAGGATCACTAACCGCATGTTCGTATAATGGTTCTAAGATAGGTCCGTTCCCAGAGAATCTTCTAAGAGAATCAGGTTGATCCTTTGAGAGATTTCCCCTTCTCGGTAAAGTAGCGAAAACGTTAGCTTGAACTTCTGCTTCCTTAGATTCTAAAGAATTGTGTCTAGTTCTGGAAAAAAGATCTTGCCGCTGTAAGCGATTGGATCGTTCCGATTGTCCTTTAAGAATCACCTCGGTGGCGTCCATAATACAAAAAGGATCTTGTCGAATTTCCGCCAGGTCTTTAATAGTGTTTTGTTTTTGATTGACATCATTGTCAATTGAGCAAGATTTCTTTAGATCAAAGTCGCCATGAGAGAACCTTTCACCGTCAAGAACATCCTCACTGGACTTGTGAAGCGGTCTTGAAGAGATTCTGGGTCTTCTCGAGGGCAATGTGTCGTATCGACGATCTTTCAAACGATTCTCTATAGATCGCACTTGTTCTGGTTTGCCTGAAATCCTCTCCAGGACTTCGTTAGAAGTTTGTTCTTTCTTCAACAATGATTTCCCCTGGTCGACTCGAGAGCGATTCCTGCGAATTGCACTGGTGACTGGTAATCGATCTTTCTGAATCAAAACTTCGTCGTCTGTCGAGGAAGACGAATCTTTGATCTCTAAACTTACAGATTTGCTTCTTTTCGGGATATTCTTGTCAATGTTAGATTTTGATTGATTCTGTGAGTGGCTTTTTTTCAATATTAACCCTTGAGAAATCCTGTTCCAGGCTGGATTTCGTTTCTGAGAATCGCAAATCTTCGATAGTTCCGTCAAGGACTCACTGATTGCGTATAAAGATTCAGTGGATTTGCTTGATGAGGCAGTAGTGGATCCTGTCGAATGTCTGGACGTATTCTCGATGGATGAGGATCTCGGCAAGACTTTGGGCGGAAGTTTACCCTTCGAATTGGGTCTGCGAAGATACTTACTGGTATCTTTTCTGCATTCCTTTTCATTCTTTTCTTCAGCAACTTCATCTATATCAGTGTTGATGGGCAGCATGGGCGCCATATTTCTCTTTCTCACGTAACCGAAGAAGCTCCCAGATTGGTCGTGCGGTAGCAATTCGCCTTTGGCGATCCTATTGATCACTCCGTAAGTTCCAGGACTCATTTTCATCACTTCGTAACTCTTATCGATCTCCGCAAGATTTCGATTAATGTCTTCGATATATTTGGCTGTAGTACGATAGAGATCGCCGCTGGGAACATAGTTTCCGTCAACTACGACCAATCGATGTTCGCGTCTGGGCTTGGAGAACACTTGTGGAACTGCATAGATGGGTTGTTGATTCTTGGAAAATCTCTGTTTAGTGTGCTCCAGATCATTCTTGACGACGGACGTACTCTTGAACTTCTTGAGAAGCTCATTTTTGGTATTTCCCAAATCTCTAGCGCTTTTTTGTTTGTCACTTTCCATTTCAACGTAAGGATCATCTCTACTTTTAAAAATACAATTGTTCTTCGACTCTTTTATAGAGCGATTATTGAGATTCTCGACGTTTTCCTTGGGTTTCTTAAATACGTCGCGTCGATTGTTCTTGACATTAATAAAATTATTTTCCTGTAGAGTCGTGCCGACACAAAAGGGTTTCAGATTTGTCGGATTATTTTCCACTGGTACTGCATCATAGATTCGTCGATCGCAGTCATAACGAGCGCAGTCTTCAGGCTTCCATCCATAATGATCGCCGAAATTGGTTTCAGCTTGAGGTTCCCTCCTTTGCGCTTCATAATTCTTATCATTATTTTCTCTCAAACGCTGAAGATTGCTCGGCGGAGCGCTGTTTCTCGAGCTGCTCCCATCGAGTTTATCCCGTCGGGAGAACGTCTTTAGCGTTACTTTGCGCGGCTCTTCGAAATCTCGCGACCTGATGGCACGCAGGGTGCCGTAATTCTCGATCAGCGGCTGATCCTGACCAAGATCAGCCCATCTAGGCACCTGTCGCGCATCTTCCGAAACCACGCGGAAGTTAGAGAGGCGCGGCAAAGCGTACGGGCCACCTGCCTCTTTTAACAGTTCCTCGGAGTCGGAACGATAGACGGCACGCGGCCTGCCGCGCGATCTTATAGTCGCATAGCCATCATGAACGCGACGCGAACATACATTTACGTCCATCTTCAACGAGCTGTTACAAACCTCTTCTCTTTGGCATGTAAAACCGGCAAAGATTTATATATTTTAGGGGACGATACATATTTTAAAAGATGCACATGGGTCTTGAAGAAATGGATGAAGGTAACAGTAATTGAAGAAATATTTTCTTATTTTTAAGAAACCATTTTTTCATTTAAGAGAAAAGTGACAATGGAACCTTCTCCATATATTATTTTTCAGTACAAAGGGCATATGTATAATGCTTTATTTTTTATTTTGAAAAGGCTTTCTTTTATATATGATATCTCAAATTTATCTTATGATAAAGATGATATAAGTTAATTTTTATTTCATAGTTTATCATATTGCTTAAATTTAATTGAATTAACATTTTACGTCAATCTCGTAGAGAATTGTTTGGGTTTGCCGTGTATATATGTATGTTTATTCTTTGAAATATACAATTTATGTTCACTATTCCCAATATCTTGCATCTTGAAGCACATCTTCCAATGAAGTTTAATCACATCACCGTTGTAAAAATCACATAGAGTCCTCTTCTATCACGAATCATTTACTTGACGACCTTTACTCATGATTTTAACTACGGATCTCTGCATGAATAATTCATTATTTGCTTCGGAATCGTTTGCCTGAATATCGATGTAAGAAGAACAGATGCAACCGGCAGATTATTTCTCTGATACGTTCGCAGTTATATTTCTTTTTGTAAATTATATGATACTTTAAGAAAAAGTAATTTCAGCAAACAACAACAAATTTATTTTGTCATATTTCTCTACCGCTACATTCGTTATTGTACATTCTATTTAAAATTTAATAAAATATGATATTATATTATCACTTTCATAATTTCAAAATACTCTTTGTTTAATATTTTTATAATATTATGTATCTTTTATTTGTTATATTATTTTTTTCGATCACAATATTATTTTAATTCTAGCTATTTTTTTAAATTTCGGAACTCTTTGAAATTTCCAAATAAAAAGATTCTCAAGGTTAATTAAGATAAACGGATTGACTAATAGTGCTCTCTCAAGTTAAAAGAAAATTACATATACGAGATTACAGAGTCTAACAGAGCAGCAGCTGTCGTAACAACATTGATAACGCTTTTGGATTTCAAGAACCGATGATGTAACGTTCTGAAATTATTTAACAATTTCGGAACTCTAACTATTCCGATCGAACAGAAGAATTATTTATTTACACCAATTATATTCGTTGTAATTATATATCATCTGAATTTATCTAGACAACGAAAGTAATAAATTTCGTATTAAAGGATTAATTCTGTACTGGAAAGAGATTAACGGATTCTCGGTTAAGTAAGATGCTATAATAAGAATCAATGACCTAAATCGACCCGGAATCATCCAGAGCATATTGACTTATCAGCGAATGATGAGTGTGGACCGATAAAGAGTCTTCTGGCAGCATTTAAAAATGCGCATCTCTTATAATAATAATTACGACCATCTGGTGAGGAAAAGACGTGGGAGCGATACCAGGTGTCTGAATTAAACGATTGATTTTAAGATAAATGTATACGTTGACAATTATTTCCATAGAGTAGAAATTCAGAGATAACTGTAACTAGAAAACTATGGAGAAATGTTAATCGACCAATTAATTAATACTACTAGTGATGCTTGTGAATCTGGAATTTAAGACTCGAAGTTATCCACGTGAATAATTAATTACTTGTTAATTATAGATTAGCAGCTTCTGGCTATACCCTTCTATTTAAGGATATTATAAGGTTTATATAGCATTTGTGATAATAAAAAGATTGTAAAAGAAAAATAAATATTACTCGCATAACAAATATCTGAAATTATACTTTTAGGAAATATTGTTAAAATAACACTTATTTTCATAATAATAATATATCTTCTTAAACTTTTTATTTAATTTAATTAAAAAGAAAAACAGAGAAAGATAAAAATTGCATTACCGATGACGTTATGAATATAAAGAAAAAGATTTGGATAGGCAAATTCCAAATATCCATTTTGTCGTTGATTGATGATTAACATAAAGTCCATTAGTATTCGTCTGAATTTATTTATTAACTTGCCACGTACAATCCGAAACACCGTCTCGCTCGTCATGTAATCAAAGTTCATCTTGTCGTTGATTAGCATGAGGTCGTCATTCGCTTTTTCGGTCGTTAACGCGGCACGTAGATGCGTAGCGTAATGTAACGACGGACATTACAAGCGATTTACAACGCTTACAGACTCGCGAACGAGAAGCAGCAACAGGATGATGGATATGACAGCGCGCAAAATTGCCAATAAACGCTTTTACTGTGCGAAGAAAAACCAATTTTCCAAATCGAAATTGTTTCTCGTATAATTATTTGTTATTTGATTACAAATGTAAAACTATTTTTATCATCAGTCCTTTATTAGATTTTTATAAAAAAGACGATGAGAAAACATTTGATTTACCCATCTTAAATAATAAATTTATTTTTCGTAATTAATATATTTACATACAATTCAATTGTTACGTACAATCAAAGTTATTCGGTATTTAATTTATATTTTGAATTGATATCTTTCTTTCTCAACAACTCTGCAATTTTTGCTACATCTCCAATTTTCATACTAATTTGTAATTTTTAATAACTGAATTTTTCTTGGAAATTATATAAAACAAATGGTATTTTACGAGAATAAATTTCTAATTTGTCCATCATTAATTATTACATTATTCACTTCCATTTGAAAGCATGTGATTGAATTAATGTTGCGGTGGAGGGATACTTTCGAGCGCAAAACGTTCTGCGGATGATATACAGCTCTTCTCCATCGCGTCGGGAAACGACCGTCGAGGTCGACACGGATCGGAAACCATGTGCAAAAGAGAGCACTTCGTGATCATTATTGCGAAGCCGACCGTGCCACGCGAAACCAGAACACGTGAAAAAAGAGAGCAAAACAGAAATTATTTGCAGAAGTTACACTTTTTTAACGCGTGCGCTTTAAAGATAACACTCCAATCATATATTACATTTATATTAAATCCGTGCATCATCCGTGTATCAAGAACAAGGATTCTGTAATAAAGTCCATTATATATGGAGTATTTCCGAGTGTCGAATTAGATTCATCCTATTTAAGTATGGAGCAAAGAGTCAAGCAACTCGCGTGAAAAACTGCAAGTAGAAAAGTCCGCCGAACCTTTCGCCAGATAATTAGCGGTTATTAAATCTCCCTCCCCCCTTCCCTCCCTCTATCCTCTCTCCTCTCTTTTCTCTTTTCTCACTCTCCATCTCAACGTAACTTGTTTTGCCATTACGATTTCTCGTTCTACACTCAATTTTATTGCGAGTAGTTCGCAACAACCTCTCACGAATGCAGCTTCCGGAATAAGGATCGAGCTGAGCGATCTAGATGAGATTTCGCGGATGAGCGAGAAACTTGTTTCCGGGGAATTTTATGAAAATTTTCGTAATCTCTCGATTGCCAGATGTTTATGGAAACGAAAATAATAATATTGAATGCTGAAATTAATTTCTCTTTATGAGAAAATAAATGGACAGAAATTCAGAGAAAAAGGGAGAAAATAAAAGGGTAGAAATTCAGAGAAAGGTAGAAAAGGAATGCAAAACTACAGTCATTAAAGGCAAATAAAAGTTGCACGTCACGCGCTCGAAGGAAGTCTCCTCCCCTCGCCTCATCATCCCTCTTCTGTAAAACGACATCCGCGGCCGCGACGAGGCTTTGTCCTCGCGTGCATACGCACGCACACGCGTAATGCAGGTGCATTTATTCTGTCGCGAGTTGCCGCGTCTCTTTCTTTTTGGCGGCTGTATGATAGAGCGCCATAAATATTAATATCCCCGTAGATGTCAATACGTCGCAAGTGTCTCGCCTTGTTACAGTATTTTTTTCCTCACCGTCTCGCCATTATTAATCTTTTCTTTATTTTGTCGCCGTAGATTAATAAATTTCATTATTAAATTAGAACTATAATTGCAACATATTCTAGAAAATAAATTATTTTTTCATTAATTAAATAATAATAAAAATGAAAATTTTTCTCAAATTCGTTAACTCTTTTCGAGTCCATCTTACAAAAAAAAAAAAAAATTTTTAGATAGCAAATAACGTAAAACGACAATATATTCTA
>NW_017304631.1:298185-302655 GCF_001594115.1 Trachymyrmex septentrionalis
AGATATTCAACTAATTAATAACGATAAGATATAAATATTCATCGAATTACTGTATGATTATATTAGACAACACGGTTATACGTATGCATGTATTTTTCTACATGTGTAAATTTTTTCGTGCTCGCGACGTTCAGCTAAAAAGAAATTCTTTTCGCGACATCTGTAACCCGTGCAACGTACAATTTTCCGCGAGATAGGTACGTATTATACGTTACACGTACAAAAGGCAAAAATGAAAGTCAGTGATTATGCGACTCGTGCGACAACGATCGCGGACGGACTCTCTGCGGAAAGAGGACGACAGCTGACCGAGCGATGACGCGCGCAGGAACGAAATAATTACAGACTCCTGACGACGAGATGTAATCCCTCGGTCTTGACGATCGGCGCAAGGCATATGCCGGAAAGATCCGCAATTTGCTTTCGTAGCACGACAGGAGCGTGCCGCGGTAATCGCACCGTCGCGTTAATTGTCCAGAACATCTGCATCAGATAAGGATGCGCCCGCATGTAAATAACTGAGATCGTATACTTTTCGGATCAAGGACGAAAACTCTTTAACTCACGGATTAACTTCTCTTTACAAATTATTCAATTAATGTACAAATATATGATTTTTCTCGCCTCTGCAAATCAAACGACTTCGTGTACCTAATTTTAATTGAATATAATTAATAATGTGAAACGTTACGTTTATAGATTTTCATCAATTTAAACGACAACGTTCGCGGTACGAGACATTTAATCAAAATATATATTAATAGGTATCAACATGTTACACCTTTTCACTGTAATTATATACTGTTACAATAACATTACGGCTTCTGTTACAGAAGTCGATTCCTTTGTGGTACTAATCTCGAGTATCGGGTTATTTTATCGTAGCTCTACTATCGGTAGCAAATAGAGCGGATTAAACGCGTGGAGTGTATTATTAACGCGCAATTTCGCGTCGTTTCGAGTGAGATAAATGCGGCGTATCTCGGGAGAATCGTGGGCTTGACGTTATAAACGTTACGTAACGCGACGGAGAGACGATGTCGTTGTACGGGAGAGTCCGCAAAGTAAAACAGTCTTCATAAATCACAGAAAGCATGCTTCGCCATCGTATAAAGTATACAATTACTACTACTTGCTCAAAGTGACAAGAAACCGCAAATAGACGAGATGACGATCTTTCGGTCTCAGTGCACCGAGCAAATCGGGATTTATCGAATCGAAAAACCCGCGCAGAGAACTTGCTATTCCATCTGGCTAAGCCTTCCGCTTTTTCATCAGATGATCGATATACCGGGAGGCAGGAAAGTCACGGCTCTCCGCTTCGACCGTATCGAAGCGATCGTAACGGTACGAAATAAGACGTTGAGAACGTCACGAAATGATTTAAATCAGATAAGCTAAAACGTGTTTAAGAATTTTGCAATTATCTTTCTCTTAAGCCCTAAAGATTCATAAATGTATTATATATCAGATAAACCTAGATTATCCAGTATAAAAAAGGCGTAAGAAGGTGAAAAAAATTAATGAAAAAAAGAGAAGATATATAACGGTAATAAAATAAAATGAAATATAAATAAAACTGAACGATAAATAAAATAAATCTTATTAGCGGAGAATAAAATAAAGATCGAGAAATTTCATGGTTATAATTTGAAAGTTCTTCAAGCATATAAATCGATCATAATTCACTATTAACAAGATGGAGAACAAATGTCCCAGCCATTGCATTTTAATATAATATATAAAATTTACATGAAGGCTTATATACTTCTGCGTGATGCAACAACGACGATTAATACTAATTATTTGTCAAGGAAACTATCAACCGATCGATGATTTAATTCGACGAGATCGCACTGCCGTCTTTTTTTTTTCCTTTAGTTTTCTAGACAAGGCCGGTAGCAACATTAAAAAGATCGATTTTAACTGAATGGAATGTAAAATCGGTGTACGTCACCGACGAAATGAGCCTGTACCGCGACGATATTTACTTTGCCTGCAGCACGCATGCATACGAATGCAGCCTCGATGCATGTTTTTACGCGCGTCACGTGGACTTGACATTATCTAGAACAGAGTCTCGCTTCTTGATTTTTTCGTCGCGTAAAATCTTGATGCGATTTTATCGCGCGACTCTTAGAAAACAATGTGTAAAAGGTTTTGCTTAGTGAAACTCTGTTAAAACAGGCGCATCGCAGAAAGTGCTGATATAATAAAAAGATATATTTTAATAAAAGAATACTTTATAAAAAAATTTCAAAATTCAATATTATATCATTAAATACTACATCATTTAATTCACTTTAAATTTCGACAAATATCAGTCCATAAGAATTAATAATCAGATAGCATTATAATTTTTCTGATTGGTAAAAGAATAATAAAAAAATTATTACAGTCTATAACATATTTTTTGCTATATTTATCTTTTTGGAGTAGTTACTGACTTATCACTGCACATTATATTGAATTACGCCAAACACACATTTTGCTAAATTAAAATTATATGAATTAAATCAAACTTATTTATAAATTAGATTTTTATATTCTGTATTATATTATACAGATTACCTATATTATAGAACACACAAAGCGTATGCAACGAAGTTCACTGTAAATAATTCTATTTGAAACTCACGGCGAAAAAATTGGAAATAGGGTCGAGATAAGAATGAAGATGAAGATGCGATGCCAGCAATAATAATAAGTGCTGCGACGATAATAATTCATCACAATGCTCGTGGGTTTAATTCATGGATCTGAATATAAGTATACGTGTGCATGTAAAGGTCCTGAAGGCATAGACGTGGAGACCAAGAGAGCCAGGGACTTGATTGGAGCCAACTACCCAGCCAATCCCGCAGTCTCGCTTATTAAAAGTCGCGCTGTTGTTTCGCCTTTTGTCTCTCCTCTTAATGTTCGGCATTAACTGGTCGCCTTAAACACGCACGTCCGCCTTTGTAAGCGTCTCTACTTTTCGCATCTTCTCTTCGAGAGCCAGCATCTCTCTGCGTGAACATCTTAAAATTCAAGGACATATAAATTTGAAAAGAAGAAGATTTAATAATGCAAGTAATCTCCGAAGGTTTAAGTATTTCAGCCTTGATCTAAATATTGAAACTATCCTAAAGCAGGAAATAAGAGAAAGAGGATCGCGGATCGTCCACGACGATCCTTGATGCAGTGACTTCAATTATCCTAAATTAAAGACGTCTTTGAAATGTTTTTATCCTCACAGAGGATTGTTTCCGCTAACAAAGCAGTAAAAAACGTGAGAACCCTCCATGAGTTTCGCGTAATGGGATAACCGATTGGCCATCGAGATAAATCAGGACTAATTCAATATCGATTTCGAGTTGAATGAAAGAAGTATGATTTGAGAAAGTTTAAGAGATTCAGACTTGTCTTGCTCTGTGAAAGGAAAACGTCGACAAAAGATAAACTTGTGTATGTACTCGTCACAAAAGGCTGCAGGATCCGGGCTAGACCCTTCGGCTCAATGGCGTAAGCCTCGATCAATAGCTTCTGAAAATTTGATGCTTTTTTCCCTAAAATCTGAACGTTTTCAGATCGACTGTAAAATATTAAAACTTTAAAATATCATTGAATGTGAAAAATCATATTGAGATATTGAAATATAAATTATAATATAAATTAAAATATATATTGTGATTTGATAAAACGAGCATATAATAATCAAGTTCAAAATTAAATATTTAAATATCGAGAAATCACTACGTAGCTTAATTAGAATTATCTCTGCTACTATCAAAGTAATTTTCTCTGTTAATCCATCACTTTTTCGTTTCTATCTTAGAGATAAAACATTTTCTTTCATTTTTTCGATTGTCGACTTCACTTCTCTCATCGAAATACTCTATATTCGGATTGAATCATAAAGTCCAACCACCAGAGTGGAACTCGCGCAACACTTTGTCGGAGAAAAAAAATTGAAGAAACTGGTTGTAAAAGTTTCATGAGACGAAGAGAGAGTGCTGCTGCTGGTGGATATCATTTTGCGGGAGGACTGCGAGGATAATAACGATTACAATTTATGGCTGATTGCGCCAATGGACTCGGCAAGTCCTGAGGATTAACGGAACTCCCACGCGTGCCTTTAGTATATACTGTCTTTCGTTCCAAGTTCATGAATCGCCTAAGACAACATGTGCGTCCCTGAGTTCCCTTCCTAGTGAAGAGTACTCTAGCTAGTAGAGAGTACCCTTTTTCGGAAGAGATGCATAAATTTCGACATTTGATATATTAATGTATTATTCCATAATTTTATATACTTTTGTAAATCAAAAGTCGAATATCGACATAGAAATTTTCTTTGTTATTAGATAAGTGGATATTAATTAATCAGTTAATCTCTAAATCTCAATATATAATATGTATTTCAATTAACATTGATATTTATCCTTATCATTAATGTATTTATTAGCATACATATATTTGACTCTATCACAG
>NW_017304631.1:302755-305023 GCF_001594115.1 Trachymyrmex septentrionalis
TTTGTGATTAGTATGTTACATTATATGATGTGTACATGGGCGCGGTTAGAGATTACAAATTAATTTATGGAAATATATGCATTGCGTGATCGACCACGCAAAAGCGGAAAAAAAGAAGAAAAAAATATATCCGATGCACGCTAGAATTACTAATTAGACAGCAGATAGAACTGCGATTCATCTGTACTGCATTCAAATTTCGCGACACGAGGAAATTGCATTGTAAACATACATAAATGCAAATGTGATTCTTTCATTTTTGAAGTCAATCGCTCTTTTCAAGAAAAAGGACGACTTGTCAATATATATTTAACATTAAATATTTGGATTACAATCTTAAATCTTCAATTTAAAATCTGGAGAGAATATTAAAGAATAAAAACTTTGTCATTTAATTATATCAAAAAGTTTCATTTTTCAATAATTTATAAACAACGAATTAAAAAAGAATCTATTACTAAAAGTTTAATTTACTAAATAAATTTATATGCAACTGATAAAAAAAATATTTTTGGCAGAGTCTTGTCCCAAACAAAAACTCATCTGAATAAACTTGATTTACCTATTTTCAGATTTTTGTAATTTTTAAAGTGTTTGACGCCAGCAGCAAATACAATACGAACGTGTATCTCGAAAGAGCGTTGAATTATACGATGTAATGAAGCAAGCAAGTAAAGAAATTTTTACATTATATAGTTTAAATGCAACTATATGGGTACATTGCCGATAAGATATTACAAGATGCCATCGTATGTTAGATTCGTTAATAGAATATATATATATATATATGTACAATATGTACGATACATACACACATGGGACTAACAATATCTAGGCTAGCGATATATTCCCGTTGATTGGCCAAATAAAAACCCGATCTGTTTTTAATTATGCTGTAAGGATCGATCTGGACGCTATCTGAATTGAAGAACGCTTCCCTGCCACATGGTCAAGGTGTCGTAACATCAAGCATCGAAGGATAGTCGGAAGTGATGTAATCGTTTAAAGCGAAGTCATTCGTAAAAGTCGTATTCATCTCGTGAATCATGCTAAGTCGAAGTTAACAATGAGTTGTTCCGGAAGATACTGAAACTTTCTTTTCACCACAGTTTCTCTTTTCAAAAATGCATTGAATTTAATGGACAGTATTCATTAGAAGCTTCCTGTAGCAACTAAAAAACTGCGTATGAAGCATATAGTGTATATAACAACAAATAATGTAATATAATTGGATGCTAGATTTGTAGTAATGAAATTTATAAAAAATAATAAAAAAATCTCATAATACAATAAAGATAAAAAATATTATATAAAATAGTATAATATGTAATAAAATAGAATTTATAGATGGTAAACTTAAGAGAGATGAAAATTTTTGTAAACATCTTCACATAATTGTAATTATTCAAATGCTATTTTTATTGTAACATACATTTACTTCTATTAACTAAATTGTGATTTATATTCTATTTACTTTTGGTTCGCATAAATTCATAAACTTTGAATAAATAAAATGTATATATATAAAATCATTTCAACATTTGGTTAAACTTAAATATTTTTCAAAAAAAAAAAACTACATCTCGTGTATTGTTCTTGAAAATCTATTGGAATTGTAAGGAACCACATTGATCGAATTTCTTCGTAAGGGCAATAAGGGATCTTTCGTTTCGAAAACGATTGTTGTCGCCATGAAATCGCGGTCAAGGGACCAGGCCGTAAATCTTGTGGGCTTTGCACACAAAAGAATAAAACGCAGCATATGTGTATTGTCAGCTTTCTTGCTTTTCGCTCCTTACTTTCGATACAATGTCTCACAAGGATCAGCGACGACAACGTGCACTGAATCTTTTATACTATTTCTTTCGCTGAATATTTTGTTGTTTGCTAATCGCCTTCGTAAATTCATGACGGTGATTTGTCGATAAAATCAAGAAGATTCAGAAATTTGTAATTTATTTGACAGGATATTATTCCTAAATATATTGTCAGTTGTTTTATTGCCAACTTTCAGCAGTACGATTTTATGTACATATTTATGACTAAAGGATGTGTGTGATATTTTCTTTAATAAGCTGGATCATGCTGACAATTTTTTAAATTATGTTTAAAAAACGTTTAGAATTTGCACAGAATTTAAAATTTATTTTATTCGAGAAGAGATTAATGGATAAATAAATTAAATAATTTCTAGTTTTTAGATTAAAATTAAAACTTTTGTTAAGATTATATATAAGAGAAAGTTGCTTTTATTTTATTATTTATTAT
>NW_017304631.1:305142-313502 GCF_001594115.1 Trachymyrmex septentrionalis
ATATTATATATTTGCGATTCTATAATATGCATAGAAAATATAAAATATACGTTCCCAAGCATTATACAAAAATTAATAAAATAACGAAAGTTCTAAACAAGATCACATTATTAATTACTAATATAAGAAATGTAAACTGCTAATAAAAATATATTTCCTAAACTTTTTATTATCATGTGTAAAATTATCTAAATTTATAAGACTATGTTGCATATCTTTTTTACTAGCATTTTTCTTTACTACGAGAAGTATAAATGGCAATATGATGTAATTGAAGAGTTATAAAACGTATGGAAAAAATGCTCGCCGTAAATCTCGATGATGCGATTACGATTTATTTATCGGATGTGATAAACGTGCATTTTATTACGCACGGTCTATCATTAAATTTATGAAAACGTGACACGCGATCGTAAAACAGGAGATCAGAGATCTTAAATTTCCATGTACGAACTAATCATCTTCTCGAATTCCCCAAGGCAGTGGTTGGTTTCTACAAAGTTTTGCTACCTGTTGCCCAGCTTCCGGAGCCAGAAGCGTCTACTGGTATTTCACTTTCTAAACCCCTAATTACAGTAATGCAGTTCATTGCTTTTTTACGTAACATTGAAATTTCTAATTAGAAAAATACATAATAATTTTTGAAAAAAGATATTGTTATGTATTTATAGCTTTTAATACATTTTCAGTGAGTTTACACAAAAATAGTTGATTAACAGCGATAAGAGAGAGTTTTCGAAATTTATATACATAAAAACAATTAATGAAAAATCCGTGAAAAATCAGAAGAATTGAAATTGTTTGAAAAAACTTTATAAAAAAAAAAAACAACGAAAGTTGATCACTTTTTTATTTGGATAAAGCAAAGAGATAATCGCGGAGGCGTTTTTAACAGTGCCTCGTCTATTTATGGTGCAATTTGCGTGATTTAAAGCAAAAATTCTGAACAATTAGCAATCGTGTAATGAGATAAGACTCGCAGGAAACGATTCAGATCACGTTTTGGATCGAGTAAGCGAACACTTTAGATTTTTCATTCCGTTGAGCGTTCTGCGGCGATTTATGTTCTACGAGCAATTAATTACATAGAGTGTGGAGTGTTAGCTGAGGTGTATATACGCATGTGGTATTATAACTGTTACTCTCTCTCTGGCGCCAATATAAGACACCGAAGAAAGGGAGTACATGATAGCATATAATAGTCCTAGAAATCTAATTAAACCGATTGTTTCGATCGATTTCAGCTTCTACGGTACGTAATTTATTTCGATTGATTCTAAATTGCAGGGAAACATCAACTTGGAATTTGCATTATCTATGTAATTTCGATTTATATTTTATATTGATAAGGACCTGAATTGAAGGGTCAAAACGTATATTTTATTCGTTACATTTACACGAAAAAAAAAATTTTTTTTGGAAGCTGATGTAGGCTCTGATGGGCTTTCTTACATTTTTCACTAATAAGATTCTTTCGAGCCTCATTTTATATATTTGTTGATTTATTTCAATTTGCTTCTTTGCCACCGTTATGTAAAATCAAATATAAAAATTAAATATTGAAAATTTTTATTTTAAGATATAATCAGAATCTTAACAATAAAAATGTTTCAAAATAGTGTATGACATTTTAGGATACAGAATTGCATTATTTCAGTACATAATTTCTTAAGCATAATAAATTTTTAAATATATGATGTATGTAACAAGATATTAAGCATTTTTTTCTTTTTCTTCAACGAATACTACATATTAAAAAAAATTGTTTTGATGTTAATTATATGTGCACCTTATACGGAGGTGCACGTATTATTAATTATGGATTCTACTTATTCTACAACAGCTGCACCATACAGAGTGTCAATAACTATATACGGATGGGATATCACAAGACTTCAGGATTGAGTTAGTGTCGTATGTACCGGAAAGAGACGAAAAGCGAATGTGAAGAGGATGGTATACGCGTCGAGAATGCGCAATGTAACTGGCGAACGCGCAAAAATCCTTAACTCCTAAGAACGACTTAGGATTCCCTTCATTTCTGCCATATATGTACATGTGTACATCTGAGAGTGCGATGAACGAACCTGTGACCTCGACGAGGTCTCTTTATTGCCTACGCGACATCAGCATTTTCAGTCACATCAAAGAATAATGAAACAAAACTACTAATTATTCTTTACTTCCTCTCCATTACTTAATTAATGTGCACACTTAATTAAATTATTAATTAAAGGAATTATAGAAGAGCCTCACAATTACAATAAAATAAATCCTGATCATCTAATTTCTTTTGAGATAAAAATAAGTTACACGTGGAAGAGACACGCAACTGGTTTTTGTTAAAACGTAAGAATAATATCCAAAATAAATCTTCGATGGCAATCGATTCTCTCGTGTATCCTCGATATTGAGAAACGCAAAGAGGTTACTGTGCTGTAAGGGTAACGCGAGAGAAATGCGGCATACTTAGAGAATCGCGATATCCAGTGAGATAAACGCGATGAATTCGCGGCGTCTAGTTTAATGCGAAATATTGCGTCGAAGATTTGCTAGTAAAAAATCAACTATGATGAGATTATCATAAAAAGTATAAATTATTCAAATTATTAAAGTGTATCAGAGATACTCAAATTTTTTTAATTCTTCGTTTAATTCGGATTTTCATTTTGGATGAAAATCATTCTAAAGCAATTAATACAAATTTTGGATTATGATAATACACAATCAATATTTTCTAATTAATTTTCTAATTAAAATTGTCATTAAACTGAAATTTATATAACTGTCTATGTATATAATTCTGCAAACTATATCATTAGTTATATATATTGATATATACAGAGATTAAGTAGTTGATGATAGATTAGTTTTATCAAAATTAATAGAAAACTAAGTAGAGAACTGTTTAATATAAAGTAACAAGATATGCAATTTACCCTTACTTCATTATAACTATGAATAAATTTAGTTCAAATAAACTTTAGAAATTTAAAAATAAGATTATTTTTCTTAACTGATTTATTCTCATTATCTCAAAATTCTACTTATAATTGTTTATAAATTTAATTTCGCAAGTTTATCATATAGAACACATCAATCTTTAAGTAACGCATGTGCCTATCTTTCTCACATTTTTCTAAAATTTAATCGATCTATCAGTAAGATAAAGTCGTATTACTATATATATAAAATTCTAATGCCTGTATGTTCAAGGATTCAAGTTATCTTGACGATAAAGTGCATAACGTATCAGAGGATAACTTGATGCATATATGGTATGCACCCAAAAAATATCGATAGATCCAGACAATTCCGTTGTAATTACTTTTCTTTCTAATCCTCTTTTTTTTCGATAATCCAAAGCTCTCGTTTCAATAATTCGTAATAAATCTCTTTAAATTATATCACATCACTGTACCGAGTCCGATTGCAAACAAAACACTGATGGATCACGATCGATTAACGGATAAAAATACAAACACGACGCAAAACGCTGCGCATCCCGACGCCAACTGAGCGCGAACGCGCAAAGCGCGAGATCAGCACTCGACGGCGCGGCGGCTTACGTTTACGGGGCCCGAGTGACGCTCCATCCTATTGGTCGACGACCCGAGATCTCGTGTTCCCGCCGCCATTTGGTTGCAGGTGCAGCGAGTGCACGGGATCACGAGGCTTGTCGACCAATAGAAAGGAGATTGGGCTGCAGGTGCAGCGAGTCTGCTGTCCGAGGGACCGTCCATGGTTTTGCTACGCAAAACGCGCGCTTTTCAAACAAAACTCCTCTTTTTAGCTGTATTCGATTGCTATTAACATATTTATATTCAATGTATTGACATTCTATACCTTTAGAACCTGTCAGATTTTTGTGAGATACTCGATATTTTTTCATTAGAAGTAAAATTCTCTAATACTCAAAATATTCTAATTATAAATATTTAAATCAATAATTTTTGCATGTTATTTGTTATTGAATTTTTTTTAAATAAAATGTGCAAAATTATATTAGAAAATTAAAAAGTAAGAATATCTTTAGAAGGTAAGTTAATAAAAGATAAATAGAGAATCTCTGTTTAATTACAATATTTTCTTCTTAATGTAAAATTAAAATTTTCTAATTTTAATATTAAATATGTAATATATGTATAATTCAGTGTAAAGCGAATGCCAAAGTTAGTGGCTTTGTATCGAACACGTTGCTATATGGATCATCGCAACAGGTTCCGGGTAGATTCAAAGCTATTAGAGACTGCTGGCTCATGGGCCTAGTAATTGTTGATTAATTACGACCAATCATCTGCCAACCAATTTGCTCTGTTTCCACGCTGCTAACTGTATCATGCCCCGCTCGCGACCGTGACAGATCTGAACGCGTTAATTAGTCACTATCTGCAATTACAGTTATATAGCTCTGTGCTAATCGGCGCACCATCGTTGTGAAAACAAACAATTGCAACAATAAGTAAGGAATATAAAACGAATTTGGACCGATGAGACTAAAGTTAATTAAATAAGAAAAATTCTATATGTGGTCGAAGCGGATCTTAGTGCTTAAATATATATATTTCTTGTGTGAATTTAATAATTTATATACATGCCGACTCTGCATACCGTCCACCAAAATCTTTTTCGGTCTTAAAACGAATTTATAAACAGAATCAGAATAGTAATATTATTTGTCTAAACAATTTTATAATTTTTTTATGCTAATAAGAGCAACTTTTATAAGAATATTAATCGTTATATGTTAACGAAAATCTAAAAAAACTGCAACTAATTTATTGCGAAAAATATCACCTCGGCCAGGTTTTAAAAAAGTAAGAAATAAGTTGTAATACTGGCATATAATTCATATTCATGTGAAATTTGAATAGTACACAAGTTAAATTTGTAAATTGCGCGTGTTTAAATTCGTAAAGTGCCATGTACTTACATTTGTAGACAGTTGACTGGTTAACGAATGCACCTTCTCCTGAGCGTCCAGTAATTCACGACGCAATTTTCTCAATTCATGCGCCTGCTTCTCCTCAGCTGAACTATAAAGACTGCTCGTGGTGGACACCAAGGATACCGAAGAACCATGAACTAAAATAAACACGAAATTCTTCTTACTGCATGTTTACTAATTTAAAGTTTAATTCTAGGATTAATTTTCAAGGAAATTTTTTTAACTTAACGAGAGTTTCAGATTTTGGAAACTAAATTAATTATATATACATTCTTACGTGTAGTATATTTATGTAAACATATGTGTGATATAAGTAATTTAAATTCTAAATTTCTTTTATATACGATACATAAAAATTAATGCGTTGTTTCGAGTTGTTTGTAATTTTATTTCTTTTTTCTTTTAATTGTTATATGTATATTATTTCTTCTCTTTTTTTTGTACTCTATACTGAAAATATGTTAATTATAATCCGCTTTAGAGACTATAGTCTATTTTATATAACATTAAAAAAGATGCAGTGCAATATTAATTAACCCTATTTTTGTAAAAAGTTCAATTACAAAAGTTACGTTAAAATCGATATCTTTAGAGTTTAAGAAAATGTTGTACTACACTCTGTACTTCATGATGCAGGCACTCACTGTCGTCGTCCTTATGTACGTGCTGGTACAAGTTAGGTGGCTGCCGTGAGGTGTGCGTGGGCGTCGGTGACGTTGGCTGAGACCAATGTTGGCCGGTGCATCCCGCCGATCCCACAGGAACGCTGTAATATGGCTCGACTCCAACTCCCATACCCATCCCGACCTCCTCACCCACCGACGATGAGGCGCCGCTTCCGCGTGCCAACATTGACGGGTACATCTTCTCGCTCTTAGTGGACCTGTGAAAACACAAGCGCGGCATGTTCTTTAAATTCCTCTCAAGACATCTCCAAACAACTGTTCAAACTAGACCGAAAGGATCATCTTTCGGCTTGAAATATTTTATTGATACCGCGCGACATAGTTAATCAATATACAAAGTTAAAGTATGTATGATAGAAAACATAATTATATCGTAGACTTTTTATAGAATAATATTATAAAGAATGTATATTTTTAATTACAATTGTGATAGTCTATTCTTGTAGATCTATTTTTTTTACTACTATATACTTTGCCAAATAAGCATATTCTCGTTTTTCAAACCAGTATTTACTTTTATTCTTTTTTTTATTTAGATTTAATATTTTCGTATTTCAAAGTTTTAAAAAAATACTTCAGTGGAACTGATTGTTAAAGAGATTGTTATAGAATTGAAATATAACTCAGAATATTATTCAAATTACAAGTAAATTATTTTTTTACAGCTGGAGAGCGATTTACTTATGTTACAGAAAATTTGTTCCCGATTTGAGGAAGGGTCAAGAGTACCAGTGTGTTGTTTGAACCAATAGAATTTCGAGTGTGCTTGGATAGTCGATAACGAGAACACGCTTGTGTTCGGCTATTTGCCGAGTGTGCGCGTAATTAGCCGATCCTGGAAGGGAGCTAATTAAAAAATAAGCTGCTACCACTCAACAAGAAGTCAAGGACCACTTTGACGGTTTACAGAATTGCGCACACTCGATTCCGCGGGAATCGAGCGAGAGCTATCGATCCGTGTCATCTCGGTTCAAATTCATTATCATTGTCAATAGTTTTTATTTCAATTTCGTTTCATCAAATAAGTATTATAGAATTACCCTGCAAGAGTTATGTAATACTCCTACAACAATAAATAAGAGAAATGAATATGTAACGGATACATAGCTCCTGATTGCTCGGCCCGGAATATTGATGAAGCATCACCGCGCATGCATATTGCACAAGCAACACTATTAAACGACAAACTTTAGCAACAATAGGCAACGTAGAATCTGCCGCACGAATAACTATTAATACATTTCGAAGACGCGTAGAGCACATTTGGTGAATATTTGCGTGGTTGCGTGAGTCCTGCAATCCTTAGAAAACATAAAATCTGAGGATTCGAACATTTCTAAAAATTAAGAATTCAAAAATTTTTAAATATATGAGATTCTCTTGATTCTACAGATTTTAAATATTTTATTAAATTTATGACTCTAGATTTCTCGCATTTATATTTTAAATCCAAAAATCTTAAAGATTAAGGATTCAAAGATTATAGAATCCATAATTTTTAATTCTAAATGTTTTAGGATTTATATGTTCTATGTTTTAAAATTTAAAGATCCTAGAAATCAAGAATCGAAAACTTTTACTATCTATAATTTTTAATTTCAGAAATAAATACCTTTTTTTCTATTTTATTAAATTAAAAAAATTTTTTTAAATTTTGAATAATCAGTCTAGTTTCTAAAATATAATGACAATTGCGCAAATATTCTTCGAATCTACGGATTCGGTTAAAACCGAACTTTTAGGTAAATTTTTTCGGTGCTTGTGAAAGCAACTCTTAAGTGTATATGTGTATTGGACCTATTCATATTTTTTTTTTAATACTTATACGTAGAAAATAGGCTCGTTGAGTGTATATTTTCGCACTACCTTGGGAATGTCCTGTCTCGTAGATAGCTAAAAACGTTTAATCAAATTATCCTGCGTTATTTTACGGATCGGATCGATCAAAGAATAAACAAGAGAAAAAAATAGTTGAAAAAAGAAAAAACTATTCGTTGTTCGAGAGAATAAATGCTGAAGACATTCTGAAAATGTTGCAACTATTCATCATTTGTGATTCCCAAACTCTTTTCGAACAATCGATATTATCTTAAATTTTATAAAAACATTCTGCAGTTTTATATTTAAAAAATATTAACTAAATTAGAAATTTAACATATACGTTATTTAATTTTAATTTTTGATATTTTCGATAAAACATTTATAAATAAAAATAAAAATATTTTTTTAATTTTAGATTTAGATATTGTGATGGAATTCTTTCGTACTTATACAATGTAATACAATGTAATACAAAAATATTAATATTATTAAAATAAAATATTATATCAATAGTTCGAAGATCTCTTGAGGATACAGATATAATTTAGAAAATGGAAACCAACATAGTATGATATGCTGCGAATTTTTTACCTGATGGAGTTGCTCCTATTCAATCTGGGTGGCGCCGGGGATCCTGTAGAATCTCTCTGGTGCATTAGGAGACGGGCATGTGTCAAACTCGCACGATGCGAGCCCAATGATTCCACGCTATCTGCTTCGCACAAACCCATTCCTAAAAGATCGTTGTAGTTTTAAAATAAAAATAAAAAATATGTAAAAAAAAATTTTCAAATACAATAAATTATTGTAAAATGTAATATAGTTAAATATACATGCAATACACACACACACACACACACACACACACACACACACACACACACACACACACACACACACACACA
>NW_017304631.1:313800-322916 GCF_001594115.1 Trachymyrmex septentrionalis
TATATTTATTTAAAAAAATATTTTCTAGTTAAATCAATAAGCTCTTTTTTTGTTCTGTTAGATATATTCTATAATTAATAACTAAAATCATTTCAATTAGTTTGTGATATTAGGTTATAATATTTTAATCTCGGATTACCTTGAGATCTTCCGCTGGGCGTATAAGTATTGCTATGTCTCATCCATGAAGTGGTATAGGGACTATTGGGTGTGCCATAGTAGCCCTGAAGATCAGGTGCGGCGTAATTACTGCATGTGTCGCTGAGACTACCATCAGATGGTTTTAATACCCGGGGCGAAAATGACGCGCTCGTTGGTCCAACGCCAGCTCCTCTCTCGCGATGATGGGCAGACGCAAAAAGAGCGGTGAATTCTGGACTGCCGGGTTTTGGCAGGCTTTGTGAGCCCAGCATGAGACGATCTCTAACTGACTGTGAAAGTTGACTAGCGCTGGGACCGGTGAGACTGTAGCTCTTGTAGTGATGACCCTGATTTGATCCCGAGGAATTCGCTTGCAATTCCGTGGTGCATGTTTGTGTACCACCGGATACCTTGACCTGCATCCAAACAAAGAACTTGGACTTAATCAAACTTAATTTCTTCTATGTAACTTAACATAGCATATCTAATTATAAGCTAAACTGAAGAAAGTTATTTAGTTTTCTTAATTAAATCTCAAGTTAGTTTTAAGATATTGATAATAAACTTTGATCGTTGAATCAATTTCTGTATTTAATCAAGTTGCTTTAGTGGTTGTTAAGTATTTGTTCTTGCTAAAATTAAACCTTGAAATAATAATAAGCTTAAAAAAAAGAATCCAAAGATTCTAAGAATCGAGTGAAATATGAATAGAATTTTTTAGAAATTCTTGCATTACCTTAGTCCTTGGTACGGCGCTAACTTGAGCCGTTCTGGTAGCATCTTTGCTGCCATTTTGGACACCATTGGGACTCGAACTAGTGCCCGCACTGTGTCTCTTAACATAGCCAAAGCTTTGTGGTACCCCACGAACTTTGCTACTGTTGCTGGTTGATGTGCCCGACGAAACCTTTTGAGGTTTCTCACCATTCGCATATTCTGCCATAGTCTGTTTCCGATGTTTATCCTGTGTTTAAATTAAATTATACAATTATTATTAATGTCACTAATAAATTTAAATGGATAAATATTATTATATATAAATAGAATAAAAGCTATTTTTAATTTTAATTAAAGACTGTAAATCTACATATATAATATATTACACTACACAACTATTCTATTTCCTTAAATATAATAAAAATCATCATTCAACTATTAGTTACAATAATTATTCAATTCATATTAGTAAATAGAATCGCCAATTTTAGCGATCAATTTACAATGAAAATATATATAGAGAATTTACAGACCAAAGATTCCAATATTTTTTTAGAATATCTCACCTGCGACCTTCTAGAAGGACTAGGGCTGGGTGGTGCGCCCTCCTTGTCTCTCTCTCTTGCGGCACCAGCTTCGATGTACTTCTTCCATTGTTGACTGTTGGAACTGATACTGCTGCTAGAGCCGTTTGAGCTTTGCTGCTGCTGTTGTTGCTGGTGCTGCTGATGCTTAAAAGCCGAGCTCTCGGTCTGCTGAGAGCTGTCGGACTTTTTCACATGCGGATGATGACCACCAGGATGTCCACGTGAACCCACCACGCGGTACACTAGATTGTGACTGTTACTCTGCTGCGCCCCTTGGGGGGTGGCCGATCCTCCGCCACCCCCCACAATCACACCCCCTCCGCCAGGCACTCTCTGTGTATCATAGAAATATTGATGTATGTTAATTATGTATATAAATTATATGTACAAAAAAATTATATGTATAAATTATATATATTTTAATTCAGAATCATATTTTAACGAATTATCTAAATTTTTAATAAAAAAAATTCCATAAGGAAATTATTTTACATACACCCACACGCACTCACGCACGCACGCACGCACGCACGTACACACACATGTCATCTAAAATACATTATAGTAAATTGTTATATGCAATAAGAGATATTAAACAAAATTTACAATATAATACAGCAATTTTGGGATATTTAATTATAAGAAAAATATTCGTCCGGAAATATATTTTTCTTAAAATTAAATATTAAAAATAGTAACTATCTAAAATGAGACCGATATTTAATTATCAGCATTTAGGTCCAATCAAGATAAAAAATTCTCATGAGATAGGTACCAATTTCTAAGCTTGGTCAGAACCCTCATAGCATGATTCAGAACATGGGCGCCATTATGACGCAACGCTCTACGACGATTTTTACCAAAATTCTTACTTACTAAATCGTATATTCTTGCCTTCGTATAAAAATGATATATTAAGACGATATATATAAATATTAAGAAAAAATACAGATGCACTTTTGTATTTTCATGAAAAATGTATATAAATGGAATACAGTATGTAAATTATTAAAAAGTACAAATTCCAGGAATGTAGAAATGTAATAATTTTTCCAATATTATTGATAATTAAAAACTTATAAAGTTTCTTTAGAATTTTGAAAATGTACCTAATTAATAGTCTAAATAATATAAGAATTTCTAGAAAATGCAGAATAAAAAATAAAAAAAATCTTTGGACACATACACCAAAATGTTCATCAAGACGAAACGAGGGTGTGTACCCTTCCCCCATCTTTCTCCATGTGGAATCACGGGTGACTCACAGGGGTAGAAGCAGAAAGGCTCTTTGGGCTTTTAAGGCGAGGATCGTAAACGTACGCATGGTGGAAAGGCCATAAACGTGGGACAAAGAATCCGCGAGTCAAATACATTTTTTCACTCGATTTTTGCAAATAAGCACACACACTGGTTACTCATATTCTATTTATTTTTCAATCGTTTCTCTTTATTTAAAGAAAAGAATTAAAAGTTTTAATTATATACCTACTTTCTTTCAGTAATATCAAATTTTTTTTAGTCAGGAGTTAATTTACGAGACAGGGATTTTAGTTACTTTTCTATTTTTAATATTTTTATTTTCTTTGTCTTTATTTCCTTAATACATTTCTACTTTCTCGCAATATTTATTTTTTCTGTTAATTTTAAAAAATTTATCTCTTTTCTATTTTCTGCCATTTACCTTCATTTTAGATTTGCTTACATATTTCTATTCTTGTTACACTTAACTTTATTTTTCTCTATTTCATTGAATATTCCCTCTTTTTTCTATTTTCTACATTTTCTCATCTATTTTCTAATTATACTTTCCTTCTGCGTTTTACTTCTTTTACTATTTTCGAAACATATTGTATTTTTACCCTTGCATTTTAATTTTTTTTAATTTATCGTTTTTTGTATTGAAAAGCACATACCAGGTATAATCAACCACATCGACAAGAAATAGCAAACATTTGCGTGTCTTTGAGATACGCGAACTGAGCGCGAGAGTCCAAATAAACAGGGCGCGCCTCTTCCGAATAGATAGCTTTTCAAAACTCTTTCACGACACGGCCCAAAGTTTATTTTCCGAAATCGTCGACGTGAAAATATTTCCCATTTTTATGATTGCAAAGCATGCACCATAGAAAGACGATGTGCCTTGAGGCGATCGTGAATGATATCGATTCGTCTCAAGGATAATTCTCGAACAAAAGACGATTTTTCTTTAATGATATTATATTATTAACGAGCAAAATTATATTCTTGTGATATAAGAAATTATAACAAATACAATCGTATGAAGAGCATTCACAAATTATCTCAAATAGTCTAATTATTCTTAATTTAGAAAAAAAACTAATTTCTAATTATAAAATTAATATAGCACAGAAATAAGTGATTAAAAAAATAAGGAATTTTTTGAGATGCTTTAAAAAAAATTAGTGTTATTTCGTCTTTCATTTTATTTCTTGAGTAATTCTATTGTAAATTAGAAGAATTACTTACCATTTTTCCTTCCCTGTAGTGGAAGTTTGCAAATTCTGCTTATATTTCACAAATAAAGATTAGAAGAATAAGAAACATTTTCTCTTCTATTGTAATTTTACTTTATCGTTCATTATTTCGTTGAAGGGCTGTTTTTTTCCCTTTCTTTTTAGAAATTCCTAATTATTATTTTCATTTTAATCAATTTTTAATGGAAAAAGTAAAAATGTTTTATGCGAATTTTATTATAAATTTGGTATAAAAGTATTTTTTTAAAAAGTTCTTCCACACATTAATCTAAATTATATATTAATTAATTATATAATAATTGACTTAATATAAAGTTTAAAGTAAGACTTTACAAGATTTTTTTCTGTTACGTCTTACGCATGTCGAATTAATCTTTTTATTTATTAATTTTTGTATTATTACAATAGAGAGATAGTAACTATTAATTAACATTCTTCGCGAAATTAGTACGTTACAGCTAATTAATCGGCGATTGATGTTATTCTGAGTCTATCTAAACTACAGTCACGAATTAATACATTGATATCGATTATATGTATATGTATACATATAGTAATTAATAGACTCAATGCAAACCCATTACATAATTTTCCCCATGGGAAAATTAGGATTGTTCTTGTCAACGATGACCTTTGATCCGTTTCTACTATAATTTTACATCTCATTACTAGTACTGATATTATATATTAATTATTATATATTAATTAATTTTGCAATATGTTTAAATATTTTATGTCGTCGAAAAATTTTCTACAAATGTATTTTTTAAATAATATTTTGTAAAAATAATCAATTTTAATAAATTTATATTATTTATATGTGAGATCCTAACCAATATTTCATCCGGAAAATATCATTTTTTTTATCAATTTATTAAGTCAAAGTTGAAAATGTCGTTATAACACTTGAGAGATTTTTTTTGTCATATTTATCATCGTCTTGATAACTGTTATATTACGCCTGACATGAATTCGTTAATTAACTTTTTTTACTCGATATTTTTTCCTTTTTTTATCTACAACAGTTCAAGGAGTAAGTTCTTTACTTTATTACTCACATCGCCATTTTCACTTTTTTACAAAGATATACTCAATATTACTCCAATTAAGACAATTTACGTTCACTGCAATTTTCACTCCGGAAAATACAAAGGGTAGTGCTTTATCACCCCAGCGCCTTTGGATTACGGTTCCGAACGTAACGTACGAGGCATCCGAATGTTAACCGCCAACTGCGAGGGTCGACGATCCATAGCTCACTAGCCCTCTCGCCCCCACTTCTCCGGCGCACGGTGTAATATTACTAACGGGAGGTACTTCGCCCTCCCGAATCTGCACCTATTCGCTATGGGGTGCCACAGGAATAACGGTTTCACCCAAGTTACGATAAGAGATTAGGTTGATTTTATATTTAGAGGCTTAAAGCATACATATGCACATTATTTAATACTTATGCAACTAAAAAAGTATTTTTCAGAAATTATATTGAGATTAACAAAAGATTTAATTTTTTCATTAACATTAGAATTAAACATGTAATTTTTTAATTATCCAAAAAAATCCATATTATGTACATACAGATATTATATATCAAGATGTATTTAAATTGTATATACCGGTTCAAATTTCGCAAATTATATTAAATATTTTGATAAATCCTTTATTTCAAAAAAAGAGCTATTTTTTTAAGAATAACATATGTTATAATTAAAATGTTATGTGTGTTAAATTATAGTAAAAATTGAAAGAATTACACTTCACAAAGCATGGTGCTCTGTGAACTAATGTGCTTTAAATCACCGTTTAATCGACTTGATTTACGCCTAAAAGGGGTGGAAAAGAGAAGCATTACCTTGGTCAGCGATAAGAAGATCACGCGAGAGAGTCGGATTCCCTACGCTCCCATTTCCTTATCTCGAAGTGATTCGAAAAGGATTGTTACATTGAGTACCGATAGCTTTCATTCGAAATGGGCCTTATGCGACACTGAGCAAGTCGATAATCTAAGACCAGAGGATTAGAAAAAGGATTATCCAGGGACGAGGAAAAGTATCTCTCGAAAAAAAGTTACCGCCGTTAATCTTTTTACTAGTTTACTATATCATTCGCTACGAGGGAGATAAAAATTAAAAAAGAAATTAACAGAATATTTCGAATAATTATTAATGTATCAAAATATGGGAGACAAATGTAAAAAGTCTTATGTGAGCAACATTAGAAATTAAATAAAATTACATAATATAATACAAAGAAAAGAAATATAAACCATTATATATGTATATTGCAACAATGATTTAATAAAATAAATTAAAATAAAATAATTTATACTTAGAAATTGTCGGCATTATTAAATATAAAAATTGGATATGACAAAATAAGTAATTAAACAAATGCTTGTGCCTGTTCAAAATCTTCAAAATATATAACAGCCCGATTAAATATATTATTTCATAATATATTTATTATTCGTATTTTTACTGTAATTCATATTATAAGTAAAGCTATAAATATTTAATTAACGACTATTGTCGAGCTCAGCGGGCACAATTCAGTCGCGGTAAGTAGCTCACCGAATAAAATTAAGGGAAACTGGGAAGGGACATTATTATTTCGTTATAATAATCATTGTTAAAAGGGACGTTTATATCGATATGACAGACTTCAAAGCTATTAAAATGGCCGATTTACAATCCCACGTAATGCATGGATTAATGGATAACTAATAGATCGGCTTTTAATGGAAGGAAATATTATTATGTCTTGATAAAAGCCTATCTTGGTAAAAGATGCTTATCCTTCGGCTATCTATATAAGGATTAGTTCCAGCTAGTTCCAGATTAGTTTCCAACAAAAGTTCTTTCGTCTGATTTTTTAAAAGAACGTACAGAAACATTTTTTTCGAAAAGATAAATAAACGGAATTATTTATTACTGTGATATAAAGTTATATATTTTTGCGTTACTTTTTTCTGCTTTTAATTAAGGTATGACTTGAACGCAACGTAATTTTCATACAACAATAATCTTGATCGATTAAATTTCCAGTTAAGCCTGAAGTCCCGTAGATATTTTCGTATAATGTTGAAAGCTGCTTTGGTTCAATTTCTTTTTTCGTGAAAAAAGAGAGGCGGAGAGAAACAAAGAAGCAAAAGGGAAAAAGGAGCATTTATTATTTCGCTCGGGAAATATTGATTCTATTCGACGACGACCTGCCGTGACCTGGCTGCATAACTGCTTGCGACGCGTATAACTAATTTCTCTTTCTCTCGCGCGTTCTCTCTCTCTCTCTCTCTCTATCTCTCAAATAATTTCCTATTTGATTTTTCATTTAAATTAATTCAAATCTAAAAATATAAATGGCATTTTAATTTCAAAGAAATTTACACATGTTTCAGATCAAGATAATAAAATTAAAATTGATAGCTTTTTCCCCTAAAAACTATAAGATTATTTTAAATTTTAAATAAATACATTATAATTGATAATAATAATAATAATATGTCAGCTTCCATTTTTGTTTTGTTTTATTGCACACGTGCATATTTGAGAATTTATTTTAATAAAAATATTTCGAAGCGAGAGAGAAAAATATCGCAACTTGGCACACTCGAACGAATCCTTCGGGACAAGGGACCGGAAGTAAAAACAAACAGGCTAACAATAACGACAGACAAGTATCTACGTAAAAAAATTTACAAAAGTTCGTGTCGTCCTATCGTCACAGAAGGATTTGAAAGAATAGTATGTTTTTCCTTATATAAAAAGGAATAAGATACTTTAACTTTTGATCTTTAAAAAAATAAACAAAGAAGAGTCGAATACAACGCAATCAAAACATATCAATAGATTTTAATTTACACGATCACGTCTCATCTGTCGTGTCTGAATATATGTATTAACATACGATTGCACTTTAGATATGATTAGAGATTTCACTTTTAAAAAGGTTCAAAAGGATTTTTATTATTTTAGTTTTAGCACAAAACCAATTTGGATGATTATATTTTCGCATAGCGCTAACTTTTTATAATTCTATTTGTTCATTTTTTCTATTATTAATTTTAGATTGCTAATTCAAAATTATTAAATCAGGCTTTTGTTAAAAAAAAAAGTCGCATACGATAATAATAGAGAGAAACAGAGTAGAAGCTTAAAAATAGCGCTTTGCAATGACCCGCAAATAAAAAAATGGTTCTTTCGATAGTGGGACACCCAGTATGCGACAGCTGCACGGTGCAACAGCTGACGCGCACACATGCTCCATGCTTTGTGACTCGATTGTTCTGTGTAGGCTTGTGAGATCACGCCTGTGCACACATCGCTTCTTGTCCTTCTACACTCATTTGAGCGTTAATTAAAAAGAAATTTGATATCGATCAAGAATATTGTGATAAAAAAATAAACTCTGCTTCAAATAATCCCTAGATATAGAAAATTAATTAATAACTTTGATGAAACTTTAAATAAAAATCTTTTATCTTATCGAGAAATTTTCTCGTTCATCGAAGTGTAAATGCTTTTTTCGGAAAATCTTTTTAAGTCATATTAAGATGTTTTTGTCCTGTGGAAGACGTTACTCGTTTCTCATTACAATGGCAAATTTTTTATCACAATATATGATAAATGATAATTAGATAATTCTGGATAAAACCATCATATGAATATCATTGTATATTATTGATTTCTTTCTAATGATTAATATTTGAAGACACGGTAGTGTCTCGGCGCTAAGACATATACACAAACACATTGGATCTGTCAATTGTCATCCATCAATGATCTTAATAATTATCAAGAATATTCCTGATGACTGTCAGCATCGGTCCATTTAGTCATCTAGTATGCCAATGAGTCAACAATTGCTGGATTATATAATTCTAATAATTCAAAAGAACAAATGCTATTTTTAAAAATATTTTAATAATAATTCCGGTAACTTAAAAAGACGGAAAATTGATAAAAAAGAATATATGAAAAATATAATTCTATAAAAAGATTGCAAATGTTGTTTCAATTTTTGTTTAATAGATTTTTTTTTAATTAATATTCCTCAATAATAAATAAAATAAATAATTGGAAAAATAAAAAAATAAAAAATTTTAAAATTATATAATAAAATTGAATTAAGATAAATAGTATTATATAATATAAAAGACGAGAGAGAGAGAGAGAGAGAG
>NW_017304631.1:323435-345200 GCF_001594115.1 Trachymyrmex septentrionalis
CGCCGACGCCGCCGCTGCCACCGCCGCTGCCACCGCTTCCCGGACTGACGCCCCCGATGCAGCCGCCATCCGACCTCGCGATCCCCGACGGCCGATTCTTCTGCACCCGCCTCGAGGTCACCAGTTCCTTCACCCCCGACAGCTCTCGCCGCGAGCCACCTACGTATCTACAAATCAATGTAAATGAAGTGTCGCTATTATTATCCGAAAAATAATGACTATTTAATCGTACAATGCAATAAAACTTTAGTTCGTTTATTTGTGCAACGTGCATTCAATGTACATTATCATTATAGAAGAAATATATAATTATTTAAGGTAATTTAAATAGTTTTAATATTAAAAGAAGTGTTTGCTTTTTTGTAATTATTTAAAATAATTTTCTTTTATGAACTCAGTATGAACTTTGCGTTGGTTTCTTCTACCGTATCATTATCATTATACTCGGAATACAGAATAATGGTTTAATCGTACTCGTACAATGTGCTAAAATTGTATTTGTATTTTTGTTTCTTGAGATTCTCACAGACAACTAACGATCATTACTAAAGCAAAAATATATTCAACGATCGTTTTAGATGGTCTTTTTTTATTACGCTATGAATCTCTCATTATTCTATTTTTGCACAAACTTTTTCTACGCCGACGTTATTTTTTCCAAGCAGAAAACATTGGTTAATCTGCATAAACTTCTGCATGTAAAATATATTTGTTCTATTTTTCTATCACTACTATTTCGTTGTTTAAACTGTAATGTAAAAAAAGAACACTAATAAAGAACTTGCATTGTCTGAGATGTATTACATTATCTTTTTTAATAGAAACTAAAAATTAAATAACTTGATTGAAGCAACAACTTTTGTTGATTTGGCATTTAGAAAAAAACGTGCGACGATACGATGGCACGAGAGAATATAATGGTTTTATTCAGCATTCGGATTTATGGTGCACGACACACGTAAATGTTTTTTTTTTTTTTTAATGTGGTGTCCGTATATTGGCGCGGAAGCGATACGTGTCCTCTGCACGTAAATCATAATAATAATTATTAATTCTACACCCAAGAGAAGGGTTCTATTGCTTTTGTGCAACATGCGAGAATTGTCTACGGATATTTTTCCCGCAATTGTCCTCGCAATTTGTATCGCGAGCTTTTGCGTAATAGAGATGCTGTGTTTTATTATGTGAAATATTATGAGTACTTTATTCATATAAATATGTGTATATATCCATAATTCAAATAATTCGACGATGTTTACGTACTAATTTCTTTCTTCATCCATTCCGTATTATTCTCACTACTAATTTACAAATAAACTGAATTTAAATATCAAGTAGAAACTCTATCTTTCTCAAGGAAGAATTAAAATTACCGATGTATGGAGGAAAAAAGAAATAATAAACATGTTCACGATGAAACTCTTGCGTTATTTTATAGCAAGTTCTATAAATTTATATTACACGTGCCATTTTAGGTTGAGATCGTTATTTTAACGGTTCTTACAACGACCAGTCGGGGGTTAATGCGCCTCGTAAAAAAATGTGCTTAACCTCGACACTAAGTCGGAGGACCAAACTGATTCATGAGCTCGACATTTTGAGAGGAAAAAAAAAGTTAAATTAAATTTCGGCGAAAGTATATAGAAATAAGAACTTGAGTGCGATCATAAGTCAGCATCAGGTCTCGTAATTACTGAAATCTGCTCAATTAGTATTTACTAAAAAAGAAGAATTTTTGTTCTCCTGTTTCCTTAATAATAATGAACGTTTCATGCAACTTATCAAATAAAATTCCAATCATTCAAATCTGAGCAATTAAATTCTAAATTTTTTCATTATTTTCATAATTATTACATTTCTAAAACAAGTTCAATTAAGCTACACATTATACAAGAATGTATTAATTTTTTTTAATAATAATTTTTTTGTTTTATTTTAAGCAAAATTTGATTTTAAGATTATTATTTTTATCTATTACTTTCAAATTTTAATGTGCTAAGCTGACATAGTAAACTGTAAGAAACGTATACTCATTTTCACCAAGTAGTTTAATTTTTATCTCGATTTAACTCTTCATCTTTTTTTAGTTCTAAAAATTAGAAAAAGATAATAAGTTGAGTTGAGATTAAAGTGAATCTACATTGGTAGAAATGGCATTATCATTTTCTGATTAATTTGTGGTTAAACTTAACCTGTTGATAATGTAAAAATTGTATTCTTCTTGCTATAGCTAAATCGATAGTTTTGTAGTGAGAGACTTTTAAAGCTACAAAACCATTCATCTGGTATTTAATTATTGCTAAAAAAAACATAACTTTTATATTAACAAGTTAAAAGAGATTGAGCTTGAACCATAAGTTAATTAGAAAATGAAAAACTGGGCCTCTTTCATTAATAGTGATCAGAATTTTTGTTGTTGCATTAGCTTTTGAATTGTATCATTTCCGTGATCAAAGAGCTCGCTGATCACTTGATTAAATATTTGCAGAAAACCTCCTAACTAGTGGCGGAACTGTCAAGTATGCGTGCATAACTTTGCTTTTACAAGAAACTTAGACTATAAACTGAAACTTCAAATGTCATTTCTTGAATTCGTTACTCGTGAAACTTCTTGATTACAAGAATAATTAGCATCAATAATTAAAAAGTTGCCAGAGACGGAGGACAAATCCGAGAAAGGAAAGCGAAAATCATCTGTGAACGCAAGAAACAAAGTTCTGACTTTCCTAGGATGTCATTGTAATCATAGTACTATACTGAAGTTTAATTTAATTTATCATTGAGGAGGAGAGGAAAACAATCATAAATTAATGAAAAAAAGGATAATTTTTTAGAAAATAAATTCCTTACAATTTATTTTTTAATTTTTAGTGCTTCAACTTTTAACGAATTAATTTTTTGCAAATCGAATTCTATGATTTATAAAATTTTAACAAATATTAAAAGATCTGCCTTTATAACAAAGCATGATCTTTTAACATCGCGACGAGCATGAATTTCATCGAGCCCTAACGTCACATCTAACACTTCGAGATATTATCTTATATACTATAACAGAATTTGGCAAAGAAAAAAAAATATCTTCCTCTGTGTACACAGAGAAGCTATCTTGTGAGAAACTCGTGCGATTTTAATCATCGCAAAGTTTGTAACTAAAATTTGGAGATGAATCTTTTAGAAAATAACTATCGCAAAAGTAAAATAGCTACAGCATATAATAAAAAAAACTTAGATAAATATCAGATTGTATTAATCGGATTGTAATAATATTATATCGGATTATGTTATTAAATTACTATTATAAAGATTCAGAAATAATGGATTGAAAATAATAATAATCAATAAATATTAAATAGTTTCCATTTTCTAAAAAAGTAGATATCTCAAGTTTTAAGGTTCAAGTCTCAAGTTTTATTTATTACGGAAACGACGTATATAGTGTGTCAAATTTGTACTATTTTTTGTCATAAACTACACCTAGAAATTATAACAAGGAATACAAAGACAAGAAAGTGATTTTAATATTGTTTTATTGAATTTCAATTAATAAAAAATTTTGATTAAACTTTCTTTATCATCACAAATAAACGCTGAAATACTTTTTGCTTGAGAAAACGCGATTGATATATTCATGCCATTTAAAAGCCCTTCCAATTTTTCCATCTTCCACACCCCGTCTTCATCCCTGTAGTCAACGTTTCAAGCCGGTAGAAAGCTTTGAACAAACAGGAACACGAGATTACCGTTCAGCTTGAGCCGCCGCGTTTCCTCCAACGAATTCCGAATATCTTTCTTGGTCTTCCACCCTTGCTATTTAGGACACTGTCACACCGAGGAAATCAAAAGAAACTACCCCGAGCGACGGTTTCATCGCAAACGAAGCCGAAATGAAAATTATCACCGGTAACTTTGCGTATATTTGACATCGACGTCGATGAGGACGACACTCCCCACCCTCGGCGGTTCAGCACGTACTCTCTTGCCTCCGTCGTTGGGAAAGCAACCCCGCCGCGAGACAACCCCTCGAACCGCCCTGGAAATAACACACCGACACCGTCAGATCGCGCCACCGCGCAGCGACGTCGAATCGATCGTCATGACGTCACGGCGTCCACGCAAGCGTCGCAACTGCTGCGAATAAATATTGTTCGTTTCGTCTCCGCCACGATTCGTCTACTAGATGAATGGACCTTGCGTTCTGAGAAGTGTCTAAAGAGTCTCTAATTATGTTCACATTTTTATGGCAATAAAATATACCTAAATGTTCGAAGAAAGAAAGAAGATCATATAATAATCTGTAATATTCTGGCATATAAAGGAAGGTGCGAAAAAAGGTCATTTTTAGTCTAGATGCAGAATCTAAATTAATCAATGAAACTGTTTTTTTTTTTCATTAACCATGAAAACTGTTCATGGGATCCTCTAAAAAATAGAAAAAATAACAATTATTTAACCACCAGATATGGGATATGGAGAAAATTCTAAAAATTGAAATTTATTATTGCGCGTGCTGAAATAGTCATATGCATGAGTTTTTAAAATTTTGATTGTACCTTTTAAAATAAAATCAGTTACACATTTATGTATTGAAAGATGAGTAGTAAGTATAAAGAATATGATTTTTTGATTCACATAGAATACAGGATATCTCGTTTAAGCCTCCATTTAAATACTCCCAGTAAATATGTATTTCAAAAGGCCTGAAAGATATGAAAAACGTTTCAAACAAAAGTTGTATGAAATAAAAGAGAATAAATAATAATATTAATTAAAAAACAAATTTTTTTTAAGTTGTACTAAGGTCATTACCATAAAAAAAATGAAATATATAATTTTTTAATGTAATATAATTTCTCTAATTATTTTGCAATAAAAGTATTAAAATAGAATTATCAAAAAATTAATAATTTACGAGACATTTTATATTTTATATCAAAATATATCAAAATGAAATATTAAAATATCTTAAAAATTATTGATTTAAAAAAAATTCTATTTAAATACTTTTCTATTTAAATAATTTAATATGCAAAATAATTGAAAGAATTACAATATATTAAAAAATTATATAGAATTCCATTAAAAAAAATGACAATAATACAATTTAATATGTAAAATTAATTATTTGAAAATTGATTGAGATTATTTAAAAATTAATTTTACTATTATTCATCCCTTTTCACAAACCATATATAACTTTTATTTGAAATAGCTTTTCATATCTTTCATATTTTTCAAAATATTTACATAGGATAAATGGGATAAACGTTTAAAAAATTGGACACACACACACACACACACACACACACACACACACACACACATTATGTGAACACCATAATAAATCATATTTCCCTAGATTTATTATTCACTTTCCAACACATAAATGTGCAACTGATTTTATTTTAAAGGATACAAAATTAAAAACTCACATGACTATTTCAACAATCAATATGCGGTATCATCATCTCATCACCAGAATGCACGAGGGTGAGGAAAAGGCATGTGTCACATCACAATCAGCTTCTACAGTGCGGAAAGGAGTCGCAGGACAATGCTGAGAGGCTGCTGTCAGGACGGACAAAAGCGCTTATCTTTTTGCATACGCTATATGTAACAGCCTGGTTTGCCATGTCTCGCTCCGCCCGTGCCGCGCATCCGAGAATATAGCGGGAACATACGCTAAATGCGAGCGTATGTTTCCGCTTCAAAGGACATAACCGAAAGTTATCAATGGTAACTGTGATATCAAAGCAAATATAATACACCACTGTGTATCAAAATAAAAGGAAAATACGTTATAAGTAAGCTAAAATTGAAGAAGAATAATTATTTTTATTATATGTATAAAAAAGGCGGAAACAAATAAAATTTTGATAAAAAAATAGATATGATTACAATAGAACAAAATATTAAAATTAATAATCATTATAAATTCATTATTTAAAAGACTCATTTGTATAATAGAGATTATTAAATTATTGTGTATTATTTATACAGTAGATAATTTAAAAAAAATATGTAAAATAATTTAAAAAGTGAAAAAGACAAAGGCGCAATCGTGAATTGATATTTTTAATGTCGAATAATATGGTGCATGTATATTATCAATTATAATAAATATTAATAAATAATTCTGATATTACTAAACAATATAGCAGAAATCATTGTCAGTAATTCTCAATACATTTTGTTATATGTATAATATACTATACGATTTATCACAAACGAAATATTCTGACGAAAGTACTGTTCTTTTTTAAAATTATTGTCTAAATATATATATGTATAAAATACAGCTCCTGTATTCAATCCTTTTATCTTTAAATATATATTTAGACAAGTTTTCTCGATAGCAAGAGAAAGCTTTCGCAAGATCGTACGATAATCGTCGGAATATGCCAAACGTCTTTGTTGCAGATTGTACGGAGCTTTCCTCGATGATGGTGATGAGGGTCGTGGAAGGATTTCAGGACTGAGTATATTGAATTTCTGAAAAGCGCGTCGAGTTTCAAGCGGATGATACGCGCCGCGGGCTCGATTATGCCGAAGCAAGTTAGGCGAAGGGATCCGCCATACCTTCAGGCGCGTTTCTACAGCGTATGATGGCAAACAACATCTTGTATTGTGCATGATACTACCTGAGTAAAATTCTTTCTTAATTATTAAATATGCATTTAATTAAATAACGAAATATATTTGAGTGTTCCTCTTCGCACGCGATTATAATGAGCTTTGAAATTTAAATATTATATATTATAATCAAAATAAGACATATTATTTTTTTTATAAGTACATATTATGTTAAAGAAATAAATATACCTATTCTCCAGAACGAAATTAATTTTTTATGTTTTTCAAATATTCAATATATCAAAAAGGATAAAAAATTTTTTAAACCAAAATTTCAAAGGCACTGTATAAAAGAATATCTGATTTTTCTGAAAATATTTTTCAAAATATCTATTTGTATATTCTCTTCATTATATATCTTTTTATCATTAATAATTTTCAGATTTCATTTTATGCAGGTTTCAATAAGTTCTTTACTTCACAAACTTTAATTTCAGCAATAGAATTTTGATGAAGCGGTGGATATTTATATGGAGAAAATTGTTTTCTCGGATTAATCGAATGATTGACCATGCTTTAATTCGATCGTGGTAAAAGTGGCCCATGAAGCGCTGAGTAAATGAAAGCGTCCTTTCCGGGATTAACCTCGTGAATTTTGTCTAATTAGTTACATCTCTCGTGGCAGTCATATCTTTCTCACAAGCAACGCTTGAGCTGCGAACAGCGCGAATAGATTACCAAAAGTACAATTTTTCATTATCAAATCAAACATAAATTTTAATTGGTTCAAAAAATATAATTATCTTAAGGGAAAAGGACATTTAGTGGTGGATTTGGTGATGACATAAATTCAGTATTAGATTCGAAATATTATAGTGCTGCAGTAGATGTGTAGAAATTAAAAAAAAAAAATAAAAAATACACGTGCATATGATCATTACAAAGAAAATATATTCTGCGCTGTAGAAGAATACCTATGCTTCGTCTCCGCATTTCTCTAATGAATTCGGCTTACTACTTGAAATCTTAATTTGAATGTACACAGTCCAGAGCTTTGCTAATAATAAAGCTCTCTCTCTCTCTCGGTCAAACTTGAGTATTTCGTTGCAAACACGAAGAGAACGGCACGGGCGTGGCGGAGAGCGTAATGAACGAGTCACGAATCCACTTTGTGTACCGGACAACATTTAAACGTTGTCTAAAATAGAAAGTGCCTCTATAAATGCACTTAGAACGTAGAAAGTTATAATCTTTAATCGAACGAGAATTATAAATAAAATAAAATTAACTAAGAAAGATTAAATAATTTTTCACATAATATGACAACAATTAATTTTATATAATTATTTAGTACTAAACATTTTTTATATTAATTCTATTATGAAAAAATTCTATTTATATTATGGCGCGAGATAATAATCGTAAATGCATTTTATTTATTTTAATAATAATTTTAACGAAGATTTATATACGTTGCATCGAAGACTGGCAGATGTAAGACTTCGCGAGGGTGACGGGCTTTTCACCGAAAAGCTCGCGAGAGGCTTAGACCCGAGCTTTCTTGATCAATACTCGACGCGCGCTCGGCGTAGACTACGCGGCGTTAATTTATCGTCGCTCTCTTGCGCGGGCAAACGTCGTATATTTTCGCACTTTCTTCATCCATATTTGATTCGATAAAAAATAATCCATACGATCAGCAATCCAGCAAACTTTCGCGACGCACACCTCGCACGTGCCATGAATTGCAAAGTTCAACTCTGGCAAAGCTTTTTAAATTTTTTTCTTGCAACAATTTGATTTGTTATCGATTTTCTGAAATCTCGACAGTAGTTTGATACAATATTGATAGAAATTTAAAAACAGCATTACTTTTAAACGTGTTACATTATAGCAGATTATGTTCTATTCTCTTGTTATTACTAATATTAATTTATTATTACAATAATTATTGTTATTATCATGCACATATATATATATACATATATAATGATAATAATAATAATTGTTATGATAATAAATTGATACTACCTGGTAGTAAAAAAATAATGCTTTGATTATAATATCATAATACTCTTGAGACTTGTACGGGTTATCTCTTTCATTTCTATCCATTCTTAGAATGGTTTTGGACACGGAGATAACCCGCGAAACGCATAATTTCTGTATCATTATATAGGGAAGACCGGGCTAAGCTGGCATTTGAATTTTGAGTGGTAAAAATATATCTTATAAGTTCCCAATTTATATTGTAGATGACATTTCGTGTTTTCTTTACTAACGAAGTTTGATTAGTTTAGGCGCCGCCGTTTTATTACGTTTAGGCAGTCAAACGTGTTTTCAAAAGTAATTTGATAGTCAAAAGTAATTTTTGAGATTTTATTTTTCGAATCACATTTTTTGTGTATATGGATAAAATAAAGCTGCAAACACTAAAACTTTTTATCGCCATCTTGTAGTCTTATAATTACTCTATAAAACGCTAATAATTATTTGACTAAAATCGTTTACTTTGTTATTGTTGAAAATTGCAATTGAAGAAAAAGGTACCCACCTAGACCCGGTCTTCCCTGCATATTAAAATATTATAAATTCATGAAATGATTTATCAAGAATAAAATTTTAATTAATTATTGATATTTTCCGATCATATATTCGAAAAAATAAAGAAAAATTAGAAGATTAGATTTTACCTGTCATGATCGTGATCAATCCTTCCATAAGAAGGATTGATCCTGCGAGCGTATAGGGATGCGCCGCCCTCAGACATGTATCCGTCGCATAGATCCGAAAGAGTTCTACTGCCAACACTCATGCCACCTCCACGCAGCACTTCACCGTCGCTCAGATAACCAGAAGCGACGTCTACGTCGGCGTAATCGTGGTGATTACCAACATGATGATGCGACGATGAATGCAAGACGGTGTACTGTCGTGCCGTAGTACGGCTCGGTAGAGTTTGTAAGCCCCGGGCCCCAGGCGTGTACCCGCGCAGGAGAGGTTGCATAGGTTTTACAGTCATCTCGGCTTCATCGTCTGCTAGAGCACCACCGCACGTCGAATTTTCCGACAGCACCTTCAAAAAGAAAAACGAAAATAAAAGACGTACTTAAATTATTTTTTTTTATTTTTTATTTTAATTTTCATATCTATCAAACTTTAAATTTAATTTTACTTCGATTTTGAATAGCCTGTGACATATCTTAAATTTATATCTTAAATTTGGTTTAGTTTATTTAGTCATTTTTATATTGGAGAAGATAATTAATATAGCGAAAAAGAAAAAAAAAACATTTTAAAAAGAGATTTTAGAATTATCTAGACTAAGAAAATAATTTAAAAAATCTAAGATTTAAAAAAGTAATCTAAAATTTAAGAAAATAATAATTATAAATCAAGAACCTATCAAGTTTCTTTCAAAGGATTTTTTAAAACTTTTCTTTGATGTATTTATGATTATTAAACGTATATTAACGAACAATTTTATAAATATTTGTATAGATATTATTATGATTATATCTTCCAGTTTTATTTGATAGCCATCATCTAAGAAAAATTCTAAAACTGACCTTTTCCATTTGTTCAAACGTAGTGTCGATCTTCCGGTTAGGAATCGTTTTAATTTCGCTACCGCTCTCACTGCTTGGCCTATAAATCACACTACTATCGCTCGAATTACTCTGCCCGGTGCTGTTAGAATTGCTATGCGAGCTGTCGGACATAAGATCCGAAATACTCGGCATCGGTGACACCATCGCTACTGTATTAGGATCGAGTTTGCGATGAAGAGTATCGCCGCTCTTCGGCTTTGTCGGCGTTGGCATTCCGCTGAGCGTGCTATTGTCTTTCGATGGTTTCGATGTGCCTTTCACAAGAGCAGTAGGTTTCGGGATGCTGGAACCCGGACTAAGCCCGGCCGGGTTCGGACCGTGAAGAGGACTATTCGAACTTGCTAACGGTTTACTGGACCCAAAGTTCAGATTGTTTTGCGTGGATATACTCGTTAGTCCGTCTTCAGTCTTTTCATCAGCTACTGAGTTAACACAATTAATTGTCATAGAATCTTGTTTATCGTTATTGGAAGTTTCGATAGATTCTATTTCTTCTTCACAAATAACCTTCTCCTGACTTGATACTCGAGTCTTCGATGAACCAAAACTTTCCATCTCCGATTGCTGTTCGCGATTAACTTCTAACACTTCTGGTTCTTTTTGTTTTGCCGTAAGATCCTTGCCATCTGATAGGTTTGCCTGATTCATGCTTAGAGTGCGATTAAAAGTATCGTTCTCATGAACAAGAGTCTCCCCCGTTTCGGATGGCTTAATAATACCGTTGGTATTTGCCAGAATAGCTTTCTGCATCATAAAATCTTTGTTCAGACCATTCGGCGGTGGTTTTACACTTTGTAAATAAATTTTTGGATCCGATATCTTGCCTGGAAGCTCCATTTTGGGTCGGGGTGAAAGTTTCGTTGCTGTAAGTTCGTTCTTCAAGTTCACGTTTTTGGTATCTTGAAGATTAATTTGTCTAGGTGGCGTTAGGACGGAAGGATTTGGTTTAGGAGGTTGCACTACCGGTTGCTTTACCAGTTCCTGAAGAGTCGATGTTTTCCTGTCACTTGATATTTTGGTGCTGATAGCTTTACTAGCAATTTTAACATCTTGATCTACAACCGGATTATTATAGAGTGTTGTTAGTTTCTCCGAGGAGCTTGGCGGACCTTTGCTCGTGCGCGCAATCTTACTTTGGGCCTTGCTTTGCTCCTTTCTGCTTGTTTTTGGACTGGCCTGCTTTGCTGGTTTAGCCGATTGCAGTTTTGATTTCAACGCTCGACTTTTTGGCGATTCCTGAGCTTGGGCTTTACTTTGATCACACAAGGAAGTTGAGCTGTCTGAATGTTCAGATCGAGCTGAAGAAAATCCGGAAGAACTGGAAGTGCGTTTTGAAACTCCCGATGAAGTCTTTCCTCGTTCTTGATTTTTATCTTTATTATTGAAAAGTTTAAACTTATCCAATACAGAATTCTTATTTGGCTGAGGTGCTGGGACAGTATTTCCAGAATACGGTAAGGCTTGTTGTTGGGTCCTCAAACCTCCATTTGGTCGACCTACTGTGGACGCTCGAGGGCTGCAAATTATAAAAATTCAAATTAGAAACAGAAAAAATATCTCAAAAGTTTTTTAATTATTTAAAAATATAAATGTAGATCGCAAATGTTTTTCTAACTAAAGTAAACATTTTAAATAATATTTAAAATTATATATAATACTTTCAACAATAAATTACATTGTGATTAGTAGATACTTAATCTTAATTTTCTTTATTACATTAATTTTTATTCTTTAATAATTAATTTTTAATTTCTCCAAATAGTAAAATTTAATGACAATTAATAACCGCATGATTACAATGTAAAAGTATTTATCTTTTTAATGTATTTTACCTCGGCGTAGTGGCTGTGGGTTGTCGATTCGGATTCTGACTTCTAGGTTGCGGAATAAATGAAAGACCACCCTGAGACGGTTGTTGTTGACTCGGGCTAGTGCTTCTAGAACTGCTCGCGCTACCCACGCCACCATTCCCGTGTTTTAGACCACCTAAAACAAAAAATTATAGGAAATTATTAATTAATATCATAATATTATTTTGTTATTTATATGTACTTTTTATTAAAAAAGAAAAAAGATATTCCATATATATATATGTATAGTATTTATATGGCCATATATATTTGTTATATAGTATTTGCCCTGCGTCGTTCAGAGTTGCTCGGAGTCGCGTCACTTGATATTTAACTAGATACAGAGATCTGAAAATAATTCTGTTATAGACCATCAAAATAATTATCTAGAATTAACCTAAGCATAATGATAATAATTAGTAACAAAAGTAACAAAAAGTTTTAACATTTTAGCAACCAATTTGAATATTCTATATAATTATTCTGATGGTTCAATAAAATTAGTTTCAAATTTGTATCTAGCTATAAATTTTTAGATATTTCAACAAAACTACTCCTTTCTTTTGTAATATTTGCAAAATACAATGCAAGTTCAGTGAAAAGAATATCTGAAATAGTTTTCTTAATTTTATAAATAATAAAATTTAAAGTAATTATTACTATAACATAATAATACTTTTATTAAAAAAATTCATCTGAATGACTTAATGATAGAAGTGGATTATATTCTAATGTAAAACAATCTGTTTTTATGCTTATTTCTCCTATTGAGCCTAATGAAGCAAAAGAGCAATGAATTATGGCTGTTTTTTTTTTTATAATTACAAAACATATTGTTATTTGAGTAGGTATAGCAATAAGACGATAATAATTGGCCGCGTCATTAAATGCGCACAGTCGCGCGACTGTTGCAGCAGCCCACTCACTGCATATGCGTTCGAATGGTGCAATGTACGATACAGCTCACCGTAGACAAAATAAACCATTCGTGTTTACCGAGAGCGAGAAGATTAATCCACTACCTCATACTGCTACCCGATTCGCTCCTCTCGGGTAATCGTAGACGTTGTTTCTGTCAAATAATCCGCGTCGGTATGCAATTTGTTGAGCGATATCTCGAAACGTAAATACCAGTTATTAATTATGGGGATTGTATATGAGCTAGTGAATTTAATAAAGGTTAGTGATTTCAAATCTGAATAATTAAATCTTAGACTGAAGAAACATTTAAAATAACATTTTAAAATAATATCTTAACAACGATAAATTGTGTAATTTTGTAAAATTATTATATAATCGGAATGATTAATTTTAATTATTCTAACTATATTATGAAAATTTTTTTTAATTTGCTTTTGTTTGATTTATTTTCTATATAAAAATTATTTTTGTTATAAATACATCTACAAAAATAGAAATACTACAAAAAGATTGAATTTTTCAATTCCTTGATGATTTATCGTTCGAGATTGCATGCGTTGACAACAGCATTCGCTTTTCTTGATTGACCCCCTCGACAGTGATTTGCAGTTACAAGTACCTAATTCGTCAACCATTTCAATTGTCCTTGCGTACGTGACACAAATGTGGTTGACACGGATAAAAGTGCTCGGCGAAGCAGAAATTTTTTGATATGATCAACACAACCTTTTATCGCGTTTTGATGCGACTATATCTATCTCGTTTAATTAATTTACACATTGCGAATTAATTTGCACATTGCGAATTAATTCTAATTGCAGCAGAAGAAAATTCTTCTTCAGTCTATTATATAATATGTATGTCAAATTTTTTTTTAAATTATTATATTTAACTATAAATTATTAAGTCTCGATAAAAATTAAATTAATTTGAAGATCCATTCCCATATTTAAAAAAAAAACAGTGTTTCGAAATAAAGCCGGACTGTCATTCACACGCAGGATTAAACAAAGACATCCGTTTGGTCCATGTCAGCGAGTAAAAATCAAATCTGTATTCAAAGCGGCTCTATCGAAAATCGCCAGTCATGGGGTGTCGTAATGAATTCGATTCCTTTTTTTATCTAGTACATAAAGGAGGAGGAAAAAAGATATAGTTTAGGGGAGTTAAAACGTGACTAGGCATTCACTCGTCTGTCACAAAAATGATTCATCACGCGAAGCGATCGATCTGTCGCGATATTTAGTGACAGCCGTGCACTGAAAATTTCCGAGGTAGAATCAAAGACGAATGTTCTTTTTGATTATACAATACTAATTTTTGTCTAATAGAAAAATTTATGTAAGAAGATTTGGAATTGGAAAATAATACTATGAATTTCTTTCTTATGAAAAGATAATAAATAGAAATATTTAAAAATAAATAATAAGAATAGAAATAATTATAATAGAAAGAGATTATAGGTATATTTGTTATATAAAGAATTCTTTACAAAAGAATTTTGATTGAAGAATTTTGAAGAATTTTCTTTCTGAAAATTTTAATTGATAGAACGTTTAATATGAGGAATTTTCATAAAGTTCTAATTAAAAAAAATATCCTACCGCCAAAGAGGACTCCTTGCGATATATTCAAGATTTCAAATAGACGAATCTTGGAATATGATTCTGATCTCTGGAATATCCTGAACAAAAATGGGAATTTTGTCTGTAGAGAATTTCTTACGAGAGGATCAATGATCGTGACTGCACTCATTCACTCACTTCACTGAGACTAACGTTTAGCGCTCACGCGCGTCCCCTCTGTTATTCTCTCATTGTTCCTTCCGTCCGAGATAAGACAATATCAGCCTACGCAAAGGGGCGACCGATTTCCATAATCGATAGGCTATTGAGCATCAGCCATTATCAATTGTTTGTCACTAATTGTGACAATACCGTAAGAACATAACGCACTCTAAAATTATCTCTAAAAATTATCTCTAATATAATTTTACGATATATACAACATTAAATGAAATCATAAAAAAATTGTGATAGAATTTAGATATTTTTGTAAACACTTTATAAGTATAAACACATAGATAATTCTTTAAAAGTTAAAGAACATTTTGAGAAATTACTTTTAAAATTTTATCTACTATATTTTTATATAAGGTTCAAAACACAATCACAGAAATAATGATATAATAACAGAATTCTAAAATTTTTATAACATAAAGCGAAACATTCTATAAAGCGAGTTACTGATAATTAATTATAACTATCATTCAAGTAGAACGCTTTAAAAATAATTTTCAACTTCCAGGGACAATACAATTCAGAATATAATATCATTGCTTGAAATTGCGCTGTTCAAAACTAACAATAAGTAATATAAGTCTGTTGCAGTTGGCGTCCTTTCGCAGTCACTCGCGCGCGTAAACTCGTACTTACATTTTATACGAGCTCATATACTTCCACTATAGCCTCCCCGGGACCTCCTAGCCCCTTTGTTTCAAGAGTGCTTCGGAGTATAAGAGAATCGCTACAGCGGTGCACCAGTGTGGCACATAGGGGCATCCGTTTCACGGCGTGTACTTACACACATATGCGTGCATTAGGAACGTGATTGACAGACCAAGATGATTACCTACAGCAGCGATAAGCCCTAAACTTATCATTATATATACTATATTATGTACACAATATATTTATGCGCGTGTGTATCGTACTAATATTGTATATCTTATTATTATATTTAATTTGTAAAATTGTCCTATATATTTATTCTTTCATGTAGTTCAATTTTCAACTAGAATATAAATTGTGTAAATTCGCCGCTTCGGTTTTGCTCTCAATTTTGCCAAAATTTTAGAATCGATTAGTTCGCCCCTTTTAGAAATCTCTTTTCGCCCTCAATATAATTTACGAAATGTGTCTCGGGCCTTATCTGGACCATAACTTGAGACGCGCGGAAGTGAAACGGAACGCGATATTGCGTGTCGAGAATTTATTTGTGAGTATACGTACAAACTGTTCTCGTAGATGTGAAGCTAAGAGAACGTTTATAGCGCATAAGCGCGATAAACGCGATCTACCCTTGAGCGACTCTCTCAGATTGTCGAATATTTATTTTTCTTTTTGATATCGAGTGCCACTTCGATCCCCTTTTCGTTTATCGTGGCCAGGGTTCTTCTTCTTGCAAACGCAAGAGATAAAGATAATGCAAATGCATGCGCTTCGTAACAGAATAATCGATGTGATAAGGCAAATGGATGATGTAAAAACCGTTTAGAGTAATTAAAATAAAAAATATATTGCTCGATCAATTTCAAATCCGTCTGTTACATTTAGAAATAATATAGAAACCAAAAATGCAGGAGTAAAAATAACAAGACTTAAAAAGATTGCATATAATATGTAGATATTTGAAAAGTTTTTTTCTCTTTCTCAACACGTAATTGCGCGATAAGAGCTCGTGCTTGTATACATTACATATAACTACGTAAAAATGCACATAAATAGATATCTAATAATTATCGATCGCTGATCATTATCATCATTCAATTCTTTCATCATTCTAATTTTTCTTATTCTCCTCTTTCTTCTTCTTCTTTTATTTTTATATTAAATTTTATATTAAATAAAATTTAATGAGATGTACAGAGTTAAAATTATCTTTAAAGACAAAGTGAGCCAAAGGAACCGAAAAGTGGGAGTGATTAGATATGCAGTTTGAGTTCAAGTTACATCTTGGCCTTGAAAAGGCTGATATCGAAGATTAGAAGAACCCTTAGAAGCTTCCTCGATGACTAAGCCTGAACTGTTTCAAGGAAAGTTCTAATATCGACTAGCTGTCAAATCAGCCCGACAACTAGCACGTGTTACATCGTATTCCGCCTTTTACTTGGGCTTCCAAGTTCCAGGCCAATTAGCAGTCGATGCATCGCATGGGGATTCCTTTATCTCGATTAGAAGATTAGACAGAGATTAGATTATGACGATTAGAGATTGAACGTAATGCATCCGTGAAACGAAAAACGACGGATTTGGATTTGGGGACTGCCAGAATCTTGAATCGGGATGAGATTAATTCGGAATGCAGCGTGTTCCGATTCTTGTCTTCTTCAATGTCTTTTAATTCTATTGGCAAATATATATCAAAGGACTCACAGAGTAATATACGCTGTGATAAAAAATAATTTGATATCATTAAATTGACCGAGACTTATATACTTGGACTTTTGTAATAAATAATAATTTGGGCTCGTAAAAAATATGACCTTTGGGACTTGTCGCACCCCATGATATTTCCGCCGTATTAATATAGTTCTGAATGAGGGAGAAAACGGCGAGACATACAGAAAGTGAACGAATTTTCCTTGCAAACAAGCCAAGGCAATAAAACGGATCTGACATTACGTGAGACAAGCTGTTACACGTGGTCGTTAATGAAGTTAGAGTACCTCATTCTTTTTACTACGTTTGCAAAGCTGAGTTTAAAGCTGAACATAGTGTCTATGGATTGAGGAAGAAAAGGGAATGAAAAGAGACTAAACCTCCTCGCACCCAATACAGAGATAATGTCAGGCTTCTAATTGACGGGAACGGCAATCGAGAGCTCGTTTCAATTTCGATCGTCTCTTGCGAGCTTTTTTTCTCTGTCTTCTCGCGCACGTGTGTCGAATTAGCACGGGTAGGCTTTGGCTCGTATTCCCTTTTCGTCTCTATATTCGCGGATCCCCACAAGCATCCCATGGGATCAACTGAATTCCAAATAGGCTGTGACTCACATAAACCGCACACAAACTATGCTTCGAAGACTCTTCTTTTGCCTGTCAATTTGTCTTTCTTGTCTTTCTACCCTTCATGATTCACTGTTTGGCGACTTTAATTTCAATATGAGTTGAAGGATGTAAAAAGGGACTTGAAAAGAGCGCTCTTTTGAAAAAAGATTATATTCTCCAGCAAGAGATCTTTACGTACTATAATTTATTAATTGTATTAATTTAATAAAATATTCGCAATGACAGAAGATATTAGATACTAAAAATTCATTAGTGATATTACTATCGCCAATGCTTCAGATACATAAATGTTTATAAATAGACAAATAAAAAAATTTCTAAAGACTTTCAGAAAGACTCTTAAAAATTTTCTTGTAATTTTTAAATTGTATAATACCTATATATTAAGATCTTTCAAAAAAATTATATTTAACAGTATCAATATTTATTTTTTTCTAATCTTTTCTCTGTACGAATTTTCGTAATAAAGAGGACGCAAAATATGTTGCATTGTAGCTTTCTGAATAAATGTTAATTATATCAATGTGATAGAAAGATATACAACTAATCTCATCGTACTTCAAGCAAAGCAAAAAAATTACGTCTCTCTCTCTCTCTCTCTCTCTCTCTCTCTCTCTCTCTCTCTCTCTCTCTATAACAAGAGTTAATGAAAAATAATGAAATTGCAAAGCGTGATGGACATCGATGCAGGATAAGGCACGCGAGCGTAACGGTACATCGGATGATGATGAGGCGCGATGATAAACGATGATGATCCCGAGGCCCGCAAGATATAATGTAGCACGTGTATTGAACCCTCTTGTTCGTTTCAACGATCTGATCCTATTTTATTCCTCCCCCTGGCGATCATGCCAGGTGCATCGAATACATTTCAAGAAGGTTTGCCATTAATCGCACGATAACGGAATCACTTGTCGCTTCACGCTGGATTTGATTGATTCAGTTTGAGGAAAGTGATAGAATTTAATAGAAATTATTTTATTAAAAAAAAGTCGATTATATCCATTGTCCTAGTTTATTTTATTAGATTATTTAACATATTTATTATTTTAATAACTAATGTTATATTAAAAAAAAAATATATATATATATATATATGTTATATATTTATATATTAGAAATATAGATTTTTTGTTTAGCTCGAGTGGAAATAAAATTTCATTTTATATAATATATCAGTTATATAATATTAATACATTATAGTTAATATACTTTATGTTAATTTATACAATCATTTAATTATCTACAATTATAAGTTTCTATACCGCGAAATTTTCTGCTTGGGGATTCTGCTTTTGGAGTTTATATTAGTTCCCTTATGAATTAAATGAACATGTGCGCCTCTCAGGGTCTCAACTCGAGGGTCTCGTTCGATAATGGCCGACGATCAGGAGGGGTAATCGCGACGACAATAGTATAGAGATGCGTGGGATGAAACAAGACGGAGTTAATGTCGGTAACAGCTGTCGGTACCCCCGGAACAAATAAACAAGACACTCTCTTGAGCAAAGGATGTTGCTCCATCTTTCGAATCGATGGCCTAGCGTGTCGCCCGTCGATCACTAGCAAAAAATTGTATGGGTCTTCTGTCTAGAGAGTAATAAGAAACAAGATTATAACAAGAAACACACGATATATACACGCCGATCTCGAATTTTTGTTATCAGAAGTACTTTTAAAATGATGATCAATATTTAACAGGGAAAATTGGAATGTCTATAGAAAACTGATAAAATAAAAAAAGTATGAGAAAAATTACACTGTCCAAAATCATTTTACAACACGAATGTGTGAATACATTCATTTCTCATAACATCAACAAAAATAATAATAATAATAATAACAATAAATAATAATATGCCATTTCAATTGCAAGCACATTTGTAAAACTATGATAACTTTGGATCTTCATTGTAGTAAGTGAAAGAAAGAGAATATCCGGTCTTTGTGATCGCGAGGAAGTCCGACAAACTACGCGGTGCATTGAAATAGCAAATGAATATCCCGCACAGCCTTTTTTTTTATGTTAAAAAAAAAAAAGAAGAAACGAAAAAAATCTCTCTCCTGAAAGAGAAAGAAGTTTTGTTTTATTTCAGGCTCGCTTTTTATCGTCGCGAACTTTCGACGAAGGACGTTTTGCGAAGCCGTCGAATAAAAGTTTGGAGAGATCGATGGGAGCGAGAGCAAAGATCGAGAGTCCCAAGGGAGAAAACAGATGGAAAAGGATTAGGAGTTGACGAAAGAGATCGATCGAGAGGAGTGCTCGAAAGCGAGCTTGGAAGCACTTTTACGCTAGCAATTTCACCTTTGATCAATCGCGACGAAGATGCTTCGAATGGCTGTACTTTGACGATCGCAGAGAAAGAAATCTCCAAAGAGTTTAGAGGTTCTTCGAATTCGATTGAAAGTCGATGATATTCGTTCGCTCGATTTGCGTTGTAATATATTACAAGATTGTGATTTTCAGACGTCAAAAGTTTAATAATAACGTATATAATATGATTTATAAGGAGTATTTCCTGTAATAATTAAAAAAAATATATAATTGAAGAGAATTTCTACATATTCAGTCAAAGTGAATCTTAGTAATACTTAAATGTTTCTGTGTGAATTTATTATACTATATTGTATATGGTATAATATGTAAATGTTACTATACAAGATATGTATATAAAAGAAGATATATTTTTAAATTCTTTAAAATTTGTTTTTAAAGAAACACAAAAAGGGATAGAATATAAAAATATTATAAAATTGAAGAGTATCGAAACAGATATTTCTAATATCGCTTCATGATATTTTGAAAATGTACACCGAACATGAATACAGTAATAAGGAGCGCATTTCTTCCTCACAAAGAGGTGCTCATCAGCAGAATGGCGCGCAATCGACGTCATTTTTTTCCCCGCGTGGAACGAACGAACACCCCGTCGCGTCAGTCGGCTGTCTCGTTTCGCAGCCGAGCTTCACAGCACAAATTGCAATCTTCCCCTTTTTCTAGATTCCCTTATTTGTCCTGCCTGCTTGCTTCTCTCCTCCTATCCTGCCTGCATGCCTGTCTGTCTGCCGATTGCAGGACCCTCGTTCTCTTTTCAAGACAATCTTCCTCCTGAACTCTCTGTCATGTTCACGTGTCGTGTTTTTTCAGAATGTTCATTTCGAGAGAACAGGTGCAACCTTGTCAATAAAAATAAAGAAATACTGTTGCGAATGCAACTTATCGTAGGGGGAGGAGGGGTACACTCTCGTTTTCAATTCAAGATTTCATTACACATTATATCAAAAGAAGATACTCGTCCGCAATAATTAATAGTAGAAAAGGAGTGTACACTCAAGCATATACTATATTTTAAAATCATGAAATGTGCAGATTCTTATTAAAAAGAATTTAAAAAGCAAATATTATATATGATAAAAAAACAAATAAAGGATACAAATAAAAAAATAATTATTTTTTTAAGATTAATAAAAACTTGAAGCAATGTAATTGGTCATGTTGATATGTAAAAATGTTATAGTAAAAACTAATTATAATTTTTTAATAAGAAATGTTGTTAAATTTATTCAAAACTCGAGCTCTTTTTAAAATCGACCGTCTTTGTTTTTAGGGACACATGAAAGTACAGGGACGCATTGCATGTCAAGAATATAATGAGTACATATGCATATGTGCAGGTACCTGCATTTAAAAAAACAACAGTCTGTATAAAAAAAAAAACAATCACTCGCTCGCTTTTATTGTTTGATTATTTATTGCAATTTACTTTAAAGTAATAAAATTCTGCTTTATCGATTCCATAAAATTGTTTAAATTTTGTTCATCAATAATATCTTCTCTAACAAGTACAATATCTAAATTCTTAATGCCAAAAATAAATAGATCTACTATTTAAATTAAAAAATATTTACAAGAAATCATTTTCTAAGAACTAATAGAATACAAAAATTATATAATAAATAACACGAAAATAACCAAAAATTAAAAATTAAAATTAAATCTTATAAAAATAGAAATTAAAAG
>NW_017304631.1:345300-349130 GCF_001594115.1 Trachymyrmex septentrionalis
AAATACAAAAATTATATAATAAATAACACGAAAAGAAACAAAAATTAAAAATTAAAATTAAATCTTATAAAAATAGACATTAAAAGCTATTTGAATAATAATTGATTCTTTCTCGACTATATCATATCATAGATCAAGATTAAATTTTTCAGAAATTAGTCTTGAGTCACTTATACCAGTCCTGTAATTTTCAAACCTAGTCGCGTTCGTGGTCACGGATCACATGCGAATGCGACAGCGAATAACATGAGCGACAGCAGACAAACTGTCGAGAATTCGATAATGGAAATGCGTGGCAGGATGTCGTCGTCAGAAAAACCGCAGTAACATGGAAGAAAAAGAGATAAGTATGAGAAGTATCTATCTGCATAAAAAAGAGTCTGAACAGAGACAAGAAACGAAAAGCAAAAGAGGGGCAAATTAGGGAAAAAGGGAGACAAGAGAGAAAGGGAATATGTTAAAGACAACATGTATGACACGCAGCATCCATGTGACGGAGAGAAAAAAAAGGAATGAAAGGGAATATATAAGGGAAAATATGCAACATACATAGTATTCGCGTGCATGTATAAGTAAGAGAAAGCAAGAGTGCAAAAGACAGAATATACGAAAGAGAGATATGGAAGAAGCAGGAAAAAAGGGAAAAATAGGGATTCAGGGATCAGGTTCAAAAGTATTCCAACCTCACGAGTCCCTTTCTTTTCACTCACGTTGTCGCAGCAGGGAGAAAAGAGAGTGACGTGCGATTAATAAAAATCCGCATCGCAAGCTATATTCTCCCGAGGGATGTACATCGGTGCATATTTGTGTTTCTCATGGGAAATGTACCGCGTGGGGAAGCTTAAAATATTTCTACATATTCTGGAAATATCGATATTTCGCTTTTGACAGATTGTGTTTCTGGCATTGATATTTCGGTCGTGATAACCTGAACCTGATTTCATTCGGCAGCATTAAATTGAATTGTTATATACACGATTTCGCGTGTGTTACCTATTATTTAAACGTAAATAATCAAACAAATACACGGCGAAAGAAGAGTCAGTAGATTACAAAGAGAAAAACAAAACATTTAATTAATTAAATTATTATGCGACGATACATGCGCACGGAACGGCATATATAAATGTGTAAATGTATAAACATGTGTAAAAATATATAACAAGTTTCGGCTACAAGATTAATTGTCAAAGTCTGTCTTTTCTCTCATAACTTTTTTTTTTCGGCCTTGCCTAGCGATCTGTGCTTGGACAATGGACACCTTGATTACTCAATCGTACTTTTGAGATCCATCTGAATTTTATTTCTTTACGTCTAATGTTAATTGCGACATGATTTGTTTTTTACTTAATTTTCACTTATCGTCTATTTCTCTTTTGCGTTTTATATCTGAAGAGGGCTCAATCTTGTAGCCGAAACTTGTTATATATTTTTACACATGTTTATACATTTACACATTTATATATGCCGTTCCGTGCGCATGTATCGTCGCATAATAATTTAATTAATTAAATGTTTTGTTTTTCTCTTTATAATCTACTGACTCTTCTTTCGCCGTGTATTTGTTTGATTATTTACGTTTACATTTAAGAGTCTTTACATCGTTATTATCTATTATTTAAACATGCAATTATTAAACATGCACTTTGAATATCATAATTTTTAAAATAAATCAAGCAATTATAAATATTGTAAAATATAAGAATGAAATTTAGAAAATATTTTTTCGCAAAAAGAAATACACAATTCACAAATAAATAACATATAATATAATATCAATCTACGTAATAACAGTTTAAAAATTACAAACAAATTAAACAAATAGAAAAATATAAATCAACAGAAATTACTAATAAAGTAAATAAAAAAATCGACGAAAGAAGAAGATTCAAGTTGTACAGAGATTGTAAGAGGAAAGTTTAAAGTACAGCAGAGTTGAGAGATGCAAGTCCGGAGAGCACAAGAGCTTGAAAGGGTCGCAAGTATGATGTTGCGAGAGATCGAGAAAAAGCTGGCGGTGACAGTTGAAAATCGCCAAGGGGATAGAAAACACTGCTAGCATACAAAGACCGAGTTTTCCAGCCCTGGAACAAAGCGGATTTCACCCCCGCTTTATTCTGACCCTAGCGACGAGGGATAAGGTAGAAATCGAATAGAAATGCCCTATACGTGAACGCGCTGCGTCTAGATAACACGCAGATTCGCAAATATTTGTGCTTACGCATCACATTTTTTGTTTTCGAATATACCTAAAATTAAAAATAAATATAATCATAGAGAGAAATAATACTTTTCGTTTTAGAATCAATTAAACATATTTACTATTCTATATTCAAATTAATACAATAGCGTTCAATGTGATATCACTTCATTATGTCTCTGTATATTTCGCATATCGATGATGAGGTTTCACCATACGATGCATTATGCTTTGTAGCACCTTGCGTTACGTGTATACATATTATATCAGAATTGCCAATTTAGCATTGAACGTGTCTATATACTCCGTCCCACAATTTCAACGTATATTCCCTGATAACTGTTGAGAGAAGAACTGAATTATTCGAAACTGTATATGTAGAGAGAGAATTATAAGGAAAAATCATCAATAGTGTTAACAGCGCGAAATAGAGATAATTAACATACAGTCTACATATTGTATTTTAATTCATTATTTTTGAATTTACTTTGTAAGAGTAAAAATATAACATAATAAATTTTAAATATAACGTAATAATTTTTAATTATATTTCACATATTTTCAACGATTATTTCGTGTTGCATTATAAAATTTGGAAAGTCTTCGAGAGTTGATAGTTAAAAATTAATTTCTTATTTCTCTCTCTCTCTCTCTCTGACATAATTCCTAAAGTATAATTAAATTAAAATAATTTTAATATCTATTTTGTTGTACTAAAAATACATAGTTTGATTTAAAATATTTTTGTGACTTCATCATATGTTTTACTAATTTTATTTATTTTAATATTTTTACGATCGACTCTATCAAAATATTGGAACATTAGAAATTATCTAATTTAATGATAATTATATAGTCGAACGCTTATATTTTAAGGGACACGTTCCTTTTAAACTAATTTTTAAACACAAATTGAAAGAGTTAAATAACAAAAGAAGAAAAAGGAGGAAAAGAAAGAAGGCACGAGATCGAAGACCTTGCAAAGAAGAAGAACCGCCGCTTGTGCTAATAATAGCTCAGAGTTATTTATAATTTCAGATCATCCCGTCACGCCAATGATACACATACATAACTCACGGTAAAATGTAGCCAATACCCGCGTCATATTTTTACTATGTAACTTTTCCTTCTTTTTTTTTGCGTCATCGCCGTCTTTCCTTGCCACCTTCGCAAACACATGTTTGAAATGAGTAGCGGGTTCATCGAGGGAGGCTAATTCTCAAAACCTGTACTCTGAACCGGTACCCGAATGTATAAGATAGTATTTTTAACTCGCGCGAGACCGAAGAAAGGCGAAAGGAAAAGAAAGATTTAAAGGTTCCTGAATGTTCATGTTCAGTGGTGCTCAAAAGATATATTAATTCAAATAAATCTCAAATATTAAAAATTTACTAACATAAAAAATAAATATATGAATATAGACATATCAAAATAAATAACAAAAAAATAAAGATAGTTTCGAAGGAGATGCATATAGATATTACTTTAAGCTACCAGTGTCGAATAGAAAGTTTTAATCTATGAAAATATTAATAAACATTTATAATGATTGATAACATATTATAGATTATACATTTCAATATTTCGAGAGATTTTAATTTAACAGTTGTCTCTCTCTCTCTCTCTCTCT
>NW_017304631.1:349230-354325 GCF_001594115.1 Trachymyrmex septentrionalis
TAAAATAGTAAAAATAAAAAGGATTAAAAATAAATATGCATATCTGCAACATTTGGGCATATAATTTGTCAATTACGTAATTTCGATGATTCCTAAATATGAACATTGACATATCTTGAAAATTTTATTTTTTTAATATTGTGCTAATACGAAATAATTTCAAAACAGAAACATGATTTTCTTTCTAGAACTGAGAATCCCTGTAGCGCACTGATGTTTCGGGGTTAAAGACCGGGTGCAGCAGATCTTACGTGTGCTCTGAGACTTCAATTTTCTCTCGTTGTTCCTCTCTCCTTTGCTACCTCTTCTCTTCATCGCCGATCTTTCTGCGCTTTCTCTTTCTCTCGAAAGCATCTCTTTCTTTTTTTTTATATACGAACGTACCCGTGGAACGAAAGACAGTTCATAACGGATCTGACGAATGATTGAAAGAGTCAGTTTTTTTTCTCTCTTTTCCTTGTTTCTTCTTTTTATTTACCTTTACTTGTCTCTCTGGGAGGTTCCCGTGGGATTACTGTATTTAAGGTGATCTCACAACACGCACATGCATTTAAAACTAAATCTCATTTACGAATAAAGTTCAATAAATTCAATGAATTTTAAGAAATAATTACTGTTAATATTTATTGTTTATTAAAAATAAACAATAAATACTATAAATATTACAAAAACAGTATCTATAAATTTATGAAATCTGTAACCTTATAAATATAAAATTTTAAATAAATGTAACTTTTTATTTCTTTTTGATATAGAAATTATAATGTGGAATTTTAATTGATCATAATGCATCTGTTAATATTTTTTGAATGCAGTTTTTAATACAGAAGTTTGGGACATTTTCCATTATACCGGAAATCTCTTCAGGAAATTCTACAGATTATGTAGGGATTGAGTTAAGTTCGAGCAGAAGGCCGAAGGGTAGAAAAGAGAGAGGCGAGAAAAAGATCGATGTGTGTAGATGAATAAAGCGTAATTTTATCTAATTGAAACAAAGGTTACTTTATCTAATGGTTACAATATAATAAATACAAATGAATAATTAGCTTCAACTTGAACAATGTTACATGAACAGATTACCAGACGGGTATATTAGAAGTCTATGGTGGACTTCCACAAGTAATTTAAAACTAAATCTTAAAAAAATAATGCTATGTATTTGTTAAAGAAAATTCGTTTAATATTCTATACATTAATGTTCTCTTTCATAAATAAAAACTCATAGCAATAATGCTAGATGCTAAGGAGGAATGATACATGAAAAAAACATTTTTCTAATTCATAATCACACACATTATCGAAAGAGAAATAACGGTACAATCTCTTTCAAGATCCTGACCTATAGAACGCCTAGAAAAGTTGTCGTCTAGGCTGTTATCTACGACAACGTGATGAATGGTAGATAGTCAAATGAAAAAAAGAGCCTAAAATAATATCATGAACCATGACGAGAAAAGGGCGCCCCGTTTTGCTTGTGCGTGCACGCACGTGCATTATGGCCGGTCGACTAGTTTGTGTAAGTACGACGTGGAAGTCTATTTCGAACGTAGGAAAGCGCGTTCTGTATCCAGATACACAGACACGCATGCTTTGATATCATCAGGATATATGGAGAATAGTGCGCGCACGCGCGCGCGCGCGAGAGAGAGAGAGAGAGAGAGAGAGAGTACAGCATCCCTTCATAAAGCTACGCATCAGAGGTACCCAACCTTATAAATGAGTAGAAGCATACATTTTTTTCCCATTATGTAGCAATTTTATTACAAGAAAAAAAAATACAATTTCAAAAATCCAAAATCGTTATATTAAAACCTGAATATGAATAAAATAGATAATTAAAAATGTTTAATTATTATTACTATTATCATAAGCAACATATTTAGCAAAAGTATGTTGTATTCAATAAATTCGACATATATTATTTATTTACTTCAGGTGAGATATATTTTTAAAATATGTAAATAATATAGACAAATTTATAACAAATAAGTATATTTATATGTACATTGTTTAATATCTACTATATATATTATATATAAATTGCCTTACTTTACTTTCACTTCAAAATTCTTAAACAAAAAGTTTTATGAATGACAATGCGTTGTCATTATATGAATGAACCATCATGATATATAATGAACAACTTATTTCGTTCTTGTTGATCGCTGCAATAGTAGGCAAGTTCTCTGTAGTGGAAGGAAAGGAAATCTTAAGACGACAAGGACCGGTTAGCATTCGCATTTTTCGCAACAACCCGCTAAGCAATTGAACCAAAGAGCCGACTAAACGACTGTTGAGAGTACAGAAAAGGACTCGTGCATGCATTTTATCACCCTCTCTCGAAGAGAGACCGGTCCTCTCTTTCACTTTCTTCTCCTTCACTTCCATTGTACCGAGGAAAGGCTCGAAGTTGAGCACCCCTGTAAATCGGATGCTCGAGCACATCTGGCCCGTGGAAACGCGGGAGTTGAGAGTAAAGTATAAACTATGGGGTGCCACCCCATCTCGTAGGGGCGGGGAACACCCCCAGTGGGTTTCCTCCGCTTCCACCTCATTCCCTTCGTAGGTAATATTACTATACGTATGCGTAGCGCACACGCAATAGAAAGGATAGACGTATTTGTGAGAGAGAAAAGGGAGAGTAGACAAAGAAGATTATTCATCATTTTGGAAGAGACTAAGTGCAGCTAAATAAGATAGACATGGAAGAATTATGATAAGAGCAAATACTAGTTATCGGGAAAAGAGCTAAAAGTCGATGTCTATATATCGAATTTGTTGTCTAGATAAAAATTCTTTTAATTACAGAACACATATATATGTTATATTATTTTTCCATAATCACATTTCTCTCGATTATAGTCTATAGATATTCATGAAAGAAAAAAGAGCATGAAAAGGATATAAAAATTAGATAACATATGTGTGTGTGTATGTGTGTGTGTGTGTGTGTACACACGTATCAGAGGAGAAAAGTTTGCTTACACAGACACACGTGCGTACTAAATCAGATATGAACGCACGTAAAAAAAGATACGATCGAATAAGCCACCATGTATATTCACAGTAACGGAGAAGTCCTATGGAGATGAGTTTTCATGGTGGTCCAGGATCTCCTGCGACAGCCAGAAATGTGTAAAGGGTTGCTAAAAGCTATTCACGGGGCTAATGGCTAATGGAGTGTTCTTAACGCGGGTGCACACCGCACCCTTTCGCCGTTCTTTGGGTCTCGAGAGAAATGCTACTTCAAAGAAAAAATTGCCTAATTGTTTAAAGCAAGGAAATCCTCCCATAATTCTGCGTATCTTCACAATCATCGATCCAACCTCAAATCTACATTACTTCAAGTTAGCAGTCACAGTAATAATCAATCTACGGACTTCTTTTAAATTACAGACGGTTTTTAATTATAAACGTATCTCTTTTGACATATAAAAATAAAAAATTTAAAGTTTCCTAAAAACACCTAGATTAATTCAGAAAATAATTAAAACAATCCTTGCAATAAAATTAAGGCGATAAAGTGATTTAAAAAAAATAAGAAAAACCGACTGCGGATGTCATTCGACCATTAAAAGACCAATTTGGTGAACAATATTCGCTTAGTAATAAATTTTTATTTGCAAAAATGTGGTGAATGTCCTCACGATTGCATCGGAAAATAAATAATAAATTTTATGTTACCACAATTGTTGGCTATTGTTAAAGTTAATAGTAACGTTTAATGTTTTAATGTCATCTACCTCCATTTTCCACTTTTATTCGTAGCACTTTTCGTCATTTATTTATTGCGCAAAAATAAATTTTAGACGAATAACGCGGGATGTCAGACTAATCGGACGTTTCTCTGGCAGTTCCCGGTGCAATACAATTTCCATTAAAATGTGTACACAATAACGGATTACTTTAAAAAATATAATTGGCTTTTAAGCAAAATAATTTTATATAAATTATTAATATATATTAATATTTATATTTATATAAAATACGAATATATTCAAATATATGTATGCATAATATAATATGTTATTGAAGAGAAACTATAATCGATTTATTTTGATAATCATGATAATTAAAATATATTTTATTGTATTTTGTAGAATATAATCAGTCTATAAAATATAATATTATTTGAATACAAACTTTCTTGATTAGAAAATAGTAATTACGACTTGAATTTATATTAGAATATAAAAAATTAATATAATATTATTACATTATGTAGTATCAAATATATATATATTTTCTGTCTACCTGTGATAAAAGTAAAGCTTTTATGTTTTTCCTGTAAAATATGACGATGCTCAAAAAGTTTACAACAACGGGGTGAGAAAGATGAGTTGATGGAACTTACCGAGTTGTGATTGATGTGTTGGTGCCGGAGCCGGTCTGACTTTGTCCGGAGGGCATCTCCTGGTAGCGGCAACGGTCGCGGGCAAGGGTATGCTTGTACCACCCCCAGGACCACCGCCAGCACCGCCAACTCCCGACGACTGTTTGTTATAGGGCGACGGCAATCTGAAATGAAAAGGGATTCTGTTGTCAGCTTAATGTTTCATGGATTTTCGATTTACAATATATACCTATTTTCGTGGAATATATATATATATATTAACAAATTTATAACAAAAAATTTATAACATATAACAAATTTTTCTGTTAAATAATTATAAGAAAATTATTCTGTAAAACATAAATATGTAAGTAACAATGTAATAAAATGTTAAATTCGTAATCAGTAATTTAAATCACGCAATGATTTTTATTGTATCGTGTAATTATTTTTTTCTATTATATTATATTCACTCCATTTAATTGTATGTATTTTCTAAATACCTACTTATCTTTATATTTTTATACATAGATATTTAGATGAGAAAAAATATATTATGAAATATTAAACTATGATAAAAATCTTAATAAAATATAATATAAAACTGATTGATAATTGTAATATAAAATAATTCAATCGCAAATAACATAAATTATTTGTCTTAAATCATTATTTAATTAACAATTCTGTCAGCTAATTCAGTTCAGCGTAAATCAGGAATTAAATATGTACATGATTCCTTTCAACTAGCAAGTTTTTGAT
>NW_017304631.1:354352-367452 GCF_001594115.1 Trachymyrmex septentrionalis
GTGTGTGTGTGTGTGTGTGTGTGTGTGTGTGTGTGTGTGTGTGTGTGTGTGTGTGTGTGTGTAGGAACCGTATATAGATCCATTATAACATCATATACACACTCTTGAGCTCGAATTACCAAGTACCGTCCATAAACTTCATGAATATAACAGGCTTGGTAGAGAAACGGCCTTTGACTCGTTTTCGCACTGCGTGTTTAACACTAAACCCGGCTATCCGATATCTACATCACGCGTAAATCATCGCTTTGTCCTAAATTTATCCGCTATTTTACTGTAATGAGAATAATTGCAGCTGCCAATCAACTCAAATGGTCACAAAACGAAGAACTGCAAGAGTTACTAGATTCAAGACTATAAAAAGGATGAGAAAAAGAATAACGAATTATCCTTTCACTCGTAAATCGTATATTCTATTCTTAATATGTCCTTTAACTTATTTATTTTGGATGGAGTAAAGAGAAAAGTAAAAAGATTAATCAGACTAAATGAAACGAGATGAACGAAATGGTTTGCGGTGTTGAGAAATAAACAATTTGGTACAAATATTTATATTTTTTATCTACTTTCAAACACTAAATATTTGATATTTCTTTCACACATCAAAAATATGTAATTTGTTTGAAATTGTCTAGTTAATCAATATCAAAATACATTATCGAATAATGTTAGATAATGGTAGAACAATGTAATAGCTATACGTATTAATTGTAAAGCTATACGTTAATTATAAATAAAACTTTAAACATTTCAATAAAAAAAAAATTATAATATATACGGAAAACTGCATATATTAATATCATAATCTTTCAGAATGTCTTGTATAATCAGTTCACGAGTTCGTTTCTCGATTTATACAGTGATGGTGGGTCTCGCATCCATTTGCATCGCACGCACAGCTGGTGCAGTGTAACTCGTGAGACACACCTTTCTCGTTATATTCTTTGTTTCGACCTGCGAGAGATGCAATTCCCGTGCCTGTCGTGCAGGGACACGATACAATAATGCCTGAGGAAGACGCATTGCAAGCACGATATATATACAGATTAAATTATGCCTGCATCTCAAAGATATATTAGGTACATAAAGCGTTTTATAAATCTCCATTTTGCTTGTATGCACATAATAAATACACGATGAGTCGTAAAATTTGCGTCGAATCCTCGCGTGAAGTGTGTATTAAACGACGATTTTTCATAATTAAAAAGTTACTTTTTTTGTGATTATCAATAGCCAATTGAATTAATTGATAAATTCTAAAAGGATTTTGTCTTAATCAATTGTATACAGAAATAAATTCGATAAATCATATCACACGCTTATCAAGAAAAGATTTTATATTATATATTTTATAGTTTATTTTTTAATTTTATGATTAGTGTATCAAATTGGTACATCACAATTTGATATGTTTTATGTATAACACAAAATGTTTACTCAATAAAAGTCTTTTATCAAAAGAAAAATTATATTTTTGTTTTGCATGACAAAATGCAGGCCTTTCGCAGATACGTTTTAGGATATCCTTCCTATTTCGAATTCTCCCTTCCATATATTGAAACCGAATCCGTAGTACTGTACGTAAGAAGAAACTCTAGAGCTAGAATGTTCCTATTGTAAGATCCAGAAAAATAATATAAAATTTAACAAAACTTTTCGAACAAGAGAAAGATAAAAACAAAGAATCTATGATTATGATGATAAAATTGGTTTAGCATTTTCATAAAACATAAAATTAAAAAATATGTAAACCTCTTGGAGAATATAGTACGTAAACAATTTAATAAACAATTTTCTTTCCCTCTACTTACCTTTTGCATAATATCAGTCTAGCAAGCGACAAATTAAATTAAAATGTCATATAGCATTAAAAATTCTTTTTTTACTTTTATAAAATCATTTTGAATCGCGCCGTTCCCTCGCCGTAAATATATATCTACGATTCTGAGGGTCGATATATAAAAAATGAGCCCCCAATAGGGACGCGCGCCGGCAACGTCGAATCCAGAAAGAGGGAAGTATTTCAATCCGGTGGGAGATGGTCGGCGGCGAGTCGCGAATATTTACGATAGCAATATCGGAAATTAATGCCGTGATCGCGCGACGCCGGGCGCGTGTTGCGACTGCCATCACCACCGCGCCATGCCGCCACGACGCCGACGTCTTACCCCCGAGAGACGTATTATTAATATCAGTGCGAGACGGAGCATTTCTTGACCGCAAACGGTGCTTTTACGATGCCTTTGTTTCTTGTTTGTTTATCGATCTAATCCTTATCAACACATTTCATTAAAATTTTTAATTACTTGTGACACGTGCACTGATTTTCAGGAGCCTTCAAACGCTAAAAGATGACTTTCTTATTTTGTTTGTAATCATATTACTCTCGTATAGATCATTAAACGAATATTATAATTAAAGCGTATCATTGACAAAACAAAGAGTTAATACGAAAGTAGAAATAATTTAATACTTTGTTATTCTTAATAAAATATAAATATTTTATTAAGAAATACTTGTATTATATATACTTATAAAATAATACAATATCTTTTCTAAATGTATTGTTTCTAATTTTTGAAAATCATTTTTATAATTTCTGTTTTTTTTTTTTCTTTCTGATTGAAGATGATTTCTTAAATCACAATTTTTTCCTCATGCTTTATTTATATTTTCTCTAATCATTATCGTTCGTCTCACTGCAAGTATACTCTATTTTGTAGTCATGTTACGTTATTTATGACGGCATCTCAGATTACATTAATTTCTATCGTGCAGCGCCACATGTTTGAGTTTCGCAAGAACCATTATTATCGCGACGTTTGATTAATCACGTTCGATAATCGCTCGATAAGAGTCTTTATTTAAACCAATACTATGTAATGAATTTTTACACACCATATCAATAATTTGTTCTGCGTTACATGTTTCATTAGTGATTAGCGTAATTAACAATACGATTTTTTTCGCTATTATTCCTTCGATTTCTAATTATCTAATCAATGTGTTTTATTAGCGCCTGTCAATTACCAGTAATACGCATTTGCAACATTCTCGATGTAATTTAATGATGTAATTACAATTACAAGTAACAAACGACACAAGGTCGTCACTATTCATTCATCAGTTTGATATTGTCATGCTTGTCATTTGATTAATTAATATCTATTTTCTGTAGATAACGAATTAATGTTTGCAAAAAATAATAAAATGCAACAATTATATAAAAATTCTATCTTTCGTTTATTATTGGCATCCGCAACAACTCTTTCCTGCAAATAATAAATTAATATTTTTAAAAATCTTAATACTTCCTTTTAATTAAACTAATGTTAAATTAATAAAAATTATATTACAAATACATTGAATAAATTATTCTATTTACATTTGCTGTTTTTTTTTAGCTGAAAAAATAGATGTTCGCAAAAGTTTATAGAAAGAGCTAAGATAATCGAATAGTCGCTTAGACGAACGATGTAAACGCGCCATATGCGCAATTCAATTGCAAAATGTGTAAGGAAGGGAGTCACTATCTCTCTTCGACGCTCGCGGGCAACAAGAGCGCGTGATTAGGCTGGTCGACCAGCAACGACAAGATACATATCAGCAGGGACGACATTCCTTTTAATTGCTGACTACCAGGATCGAACCAGCCGGTACGATTTTTCGAACGGTCGCCAATTAGAGATCCCGTCGCTCGATATAGAGAGAACGTTCTTTCTCTTACTCGCCACCACGAGATTTCGAAATTTTACGAAGACTAGAGAGAATTTTCGCTGAAAAACTAAATATCGTAATATTGGGCGCACATCATTTTTTTGAACTTAATGTAACATTATATTAATAATATTATATATTTCACAGTAATGTTATTGTGAAAATAGAAGGCATAATAACACTGTCCAAAGCTATTCAACACGTGTAAATAGTTGTTTCCAATATATTTTTGACTGTTGAACACGAGTCCGTTGGTCAGTTTTGGCAATTACATCATTTTTTGCCTCTTAGATATCATTTTTTTCAAAATTGTGACGTATAGTAACCTAATCAAATTTCACCAATAGATTCGTGTTAGCAGACAAAAATATTATACATCGCAAATAACTATGAAGCATTTCATTTTATGTATTTATTGTTTTATTCTGTAAAATATTATTATTTCTCTTTGTTAGATATAAATTTCATTATTATCTGCACAATTTACCATTAAGTATTAAATTTTATTAAAAAATTTTTTTGAGCTAACTTTCAATAAAAAGCAAATAGGAAATGGTTGACTGAAAAATATTTCAAAAATATTACTGTCGACAGATTTATAGAAATAAATATAGTTTTTTAAATTAAAACGCGATTGAAATGAAAAAAAATATCACAGACGAATTAACTGTATTTTATGTATTTTGCTGTATTTGATTGTCTTCGCTTTTCGACAAATTATTTATGTTGCATGCACAAATATAAATTGTTATAAATTGGTGTCGCGCACGAGTGTAAGTCGCATTAGCAAAGACCAAAGAGAAATGGAGGCGAGAACTGGGCGTAGATAGCGCCAAATAATTCATTACAGGTATTAGAAGTAATTACCGAGTCTTATTCGAGGAGAAAGAAAGCCGCAAGAAAGAGAAGATTTCATACAACGGCGCGAAGCGGAGCCTCGTTACAGCGAAGTACGGGATAAATTTAGAGGATCTCAAGAGAAGAAGGACTTAACTGCCGCTTCCAGGAAGAAGCATGACGACGAGTAGAACCGTTCTTTCCCGCAAGGCGATATTATTACCGCGGTTCTTTCATGATCACCGTTTATCGTTGATACACAGGCAAGGACGCTGTGAATATCGTTACGTTCCTTAAAATATATTTAAATTTCCAAAAGATTTTGAAGACGTTGTATACTGAAGATTGTGAAAAATGTCTGAATGTATGTCATACGAAATAATGAAAAAAATAAAAGTTTATTTTCTCTTAAATGTGATAAAGTGAAATAAGTGCATTGTTATTATTGTTATTGTAAAATAGTGGATTACTTGTCAAAGTGTTATGCTCATTAATTTTGAATGAAATCTTGTGTTACTTTATTTTAATGTTGTTTCATTAGTGAAATTTTTAGTGAAAAAAAGACATGAAAGGATCGCTATAAAATATTCGCAGTATTGTTTATTGAATAACGAAGAAAATAATTAAACGTCGATAGTAATTATTAGGATTGTTACTAATAATTTTAGAATTAATAACATATAAAATTATTTGAAAAATATTATATTTGAAAAATATTATTAATTAAAATTTCTGTTTATGATAATTTTTGAACACATTTTAGGTATATCTTTTTACGGAAAAATTAAAATATATTTTTTGGTTCTATATTCTTTACTAATCTAAAGGTAGAATTTGATCTCTCGGTGGACTTCTTGCATCTGAAACAATCACGATGCATAACGGTTCCGCCGACCTCCGGCCTGCTTGCCGCGATGTATCATCGCTGATGCATCGCAAACAATGCACCATTCTAATTAATCAAAGCGAACTTGGCAAGAGCATCTCCTGGGGAACCATGAGCAAAATATAGTCCATCGATTCTCATCAGGGCACGGCCGGATCTTCGCTTCGGAACCAATCGAATGTTACTCTTTGTTTGCCGCGGATATAAAGATTATACATATTTAATTATTGAATTTTATACAATAAATATGTTTTATATGCAATAAAAACGATATTAAAAATAATAATAAACAATAATATTAACCCTCATAAAAAATGTAGAATAAAATTTAGTTGTTCAGTTTTGGAAAGAATAGCTAAAGAAAATTCTTTAATCCATATATCGATGAAATAATACGAATAAATTATGCAAAAATCATCTAACAATATTTTAACAGTTTGGTTAGATAGACTTTCGAAATTTAATTATTTCAATTATTTATAGATGTTCCTTGTATTTTTTTTTGGTCTTAGAATTTTCTTAATTTTTTTTTCCTGATATTTCACACATTCTTAGAACATTTTTTAATATCTTTAATGTAATATATTATATATAATATATTAATTTATATTCTTTTACAATCATTTATAAATGGCTTGAGTGTCGGTTTCTCTAAAACGAGTTGTCCAAATGATTCAATCATTACGCACGAGCGCAACGTTGTCAACTCGAATAATCCCTGCTTACGCATCACGGTGAATCCTCGTTTTTCCTACTTGATGCGCACGATTGGTGACACACGAGACGACACAAGCTCGTTCTCGTTTCTCTAAAGTCAGTCGCGCAGAATTTAACCCGCGAATCGTGCGATCACGAAACGTGCTTGCCCAAGGATCTATTTCTGCGGCCATTCACATCGAAAACATTGACTCACTCTCGTCGACTCCGCGGATGTCTTTGAACTCGTTCGCTAAATAAAGAAAGGACGAAGAGAAAGTAAAAGGAAAAGATACGTTCGGGAAATTGTTTGCCTAAAAACTGAAAGTTTACAAAAATTAAATAAAATGATAGAAATAAAAAGTGAAGTTTGCAACTAAATTTGAACTAAATTCTGATTTGTACAACCTACTTACGTATGAAATGAATAAATCGTTTATATATAGATTTTGATGCAAATTTTTTAAAGCTTTTGTGTCGATTATTCGACACGATTATTCGTTGCGTTTAAAATCGAAACGACATTTTAATGGTAGATCCAAACGACATTTTAATAGTCCATTCATAAAAATGATTATCGATGATTTTTTTTAAACAATAAAAACGATTTTCAACATCTTTATTAATTATATTATCGATCATAAAAAAAATTTGCATCTTTACAGCTTATGATTCAGTCGAGTGTTCGAAATCAAGGATACTTGGAAAAATATCCGAAGGGTTCAGTCTCCTCCCTCTGCATGTTGGTGACAGGAAATGAATTTTTTAAGCCGGTTTAATTAAAGGATCCTATTACCCTCCACATTTCATCGCTATTAAAATTCCGTCCGAAATTTCATGTTCTTCCGCGTATTTTCTCGCGAGTGATCGTCGATTATTCCACAAGACAGATCGCACTTCCAAGAACAATATTGATAATAAACTGTTTATTTTTTATATTAAAAGTTTGATACTCATAAATATATATATATATATAACATCTAATACAATTTTTATACATACACAATGTATATTATATGTATACTTTGTAATATAATTAAAAAAATGTATTATCAGTTTGTTATAAGAAAGTGTAAGACTACTGTTCATTTTCCATTTCTGTTAGAAGTGCGTAAGAACATTATTGTGAAGACATGCTGTTTTGACTTTCGATAATTCTTATTATTCGTGACGGGTGGTTGCAAATTCCTATATATGCAATTTCCTATATATAGTGAGAGAGCATAATTACACGATAGCTGAAAAGAGAGAAAGAAGAGCACCGTGAGTCGGTCGGTCGCCACCGATCTATATCGAGAACGGAAAAATGCAAAACCAGATCCGCCCGGTCGGTCGCAACCGATCGCCACGGGAACTCGGAGAGACCGGTTAGGACCCGCGTCGCAGGTCGCGAGCCTCAATACCTCCAACCTACGACACGCGATTCGAATCAGCGGCCATTGTCATTTGGCAACTTGCAACTTTAAGAAGAAGAAAAATATAGAGAAATAGAATTCGAGCGCCATAAAAATAATAATATATTATATTTAATTCATTTATCCGATCTTTTTGTATCAATAAATAAGAACGCTATAAAACTTGACTAGAATTTTTATTAATCGAATAATCTTTTTATTTAATTTCACAATTTTTTATTCAAATAAGATATACAAATTAAATAGTTGAACATCTAAGTAATTTACAGCATCATTTTATTCTTGTATCATTTTATTTTTTTTATTAATTAGTTCAAAATATTTACTTGAGTAAAATTTCAGCAATTTTGTTAATTTCCTTAATTAATTTCATGCAATCTATATAAGAAGATAGATGTATAAAAAAAACTTTACTGCCTACTTTTCCTCGAAGAACTTACACATAGCGGCAATGTCTACACGTAGCGCGCGATTCAGGAAATCCTAAATATACCGAATAACCGGTTTCGTCGTTGCTCGTTCAAACGAATGAAAAAATAAAGAAAAAAAAAGTACAATGAGGTATAAGGATAAGAATACGTCGGAAGCAGCAAATAAATATAAGAATTCCACCTACAACAAGTGATATATCAATTCACACAGTGCCAATATTAGAAACAGACAAATGTTCATTAGTTACATTTTATTTTTTAATACTTCTCGTCTTACTTCTATTTTACGGTCTTATGTTTCATTTCAAACTAATTCGGCGAAAAGAATGCTGGAATACCTGTGTGCTTCCGGTGAATTTGGCAAACTTCGTGCCTTCCTGTTACTGCCCCCGCTGCTTCCGCTATTTCCCATGATGCTGATTATTCTCTTTTTTCTCTTCGAATATTTTTCAGATGACTCTTCTTAAACTGACGAGAGTAACTGCCTCAAGTGTCACTTTATGTTATATCATTGTTAATCTATATTGTCTTTTATTAAAATAACTCAGTACTGTTTTATTGTTAGAAATAAAATAATTTATATAATTAATTATTGATTTAATTTCTTACAAATGTATTAAATCAAAATATTACAACTAATATATATCAAACTTTACTTCGTCTCACTTCATTTCACAGCTATTTATTCAACTTTACAATTTTCTTTGTTGTTTTATTAAGGAGTGGCTTTACTAAAAAGTATAAAAAAGTTTGTAATAACAATAATTTATTAGTTCATCCTGTTTATTATATCTTCGAGGTTGCGAGTTAACGATCGAGTCGTATCGAGAGATGGTCCCTTCCTCTCGAGATTGTTATTATCCTCACTATAATAAGGGTTCGTAAAACGTGGGAACGAGACACCGGTGATAAAAGAGATCTACTTTGGATTGAGCTTCTTGATATCGTCTCGCTGATCCTCGTCGTCGATCGAATGACAAAATTTATTGTTTAGAGATCCAACGTCGTTTTCTATTCGTCAGATCCGAGATCCTATTTTATCTCGTACGTTTATTTGTCTTGTTTATTATACTGGACTTATTCACGCTCCGACATAAAATCTTTGTTTTTTTCTCGATCTTTTGAACAAAAGCAACATTGAACTGGATGAGAAAAGTTTGTGTGGGAAAGAGATTCAATATCGACTGCTTACATAAAGAAATTCTTGATCTTACTTGATATGATTGATAATTTTAAATATTTTAGGATTAATTAAATTATATATTTTTATATTAAACGTATTTATAATCTTCTTATCTTCTGTTATCGACGTTATTTTTACGTATTATTCAAAGTACTGATATATATGTACATACAGATATCCAAATGATACCTCTTAGCATTCTCTTTCCACACTAATTACACCTAATTGTGTTAATATGATATCACTTTTATTTTTTTCACTGATGTTATTCTTCTAATAATATAATAGTAATAATACTTATATTTCCTTTTATAATTTTCACACTATTTTTTACACTTTTGATTCCTTTTTCTCGAATAAAGATCTGTCTGAAAGACAAGAGTTTCGTTAGAAACTTCAAATTCAATATGTATGTCGATTTCCGTACGTAAATCGTCCTGAGAAATCGAAAGCGATCGAAGTGCCTCCTTTCTTACGAGACGCTGAATAATTCACCCTCAAAATTCATACATATTTCATCAATTCTGCCTGATCCTCAATTCTTCGAATTCTCGCTATTGTGTCGCGTTATCTCTTCAGCGATTGATCGATCTACGAGTTCTTGTTCCCAAAATTTTTTAAGTCTTATAGACAAATTATCCTCAGATTTTAATCTTCCCCATAGTGACGCGCAGTTGCAACAAGTTGCAGTCTGTGGATTACAACTGCGAAAAATAACGAAGATTTCTTCAAGTACTCCGCAATTCGATGTTAGCGTGCCAACAGACACTTTCGTCGTGAATTGATCCGGCTTGCTGCTCGATCGACCGACTTATCGTCGATCGTGAGATGAGATCAGGTTAGATCTACGATCGACATCCTTACGGGATCGATGCAAAAAGACGAAAATACGGAGAAGCTCTCGACACCTCGAGTGCGGCAGAACAAAAAGTAATAAGTGAACGAGCAAAAGTTAGCAGATTTTTATCGTAGAATTAAGTCTACATTAATTTCTTTTTCCATTAATATTTATTTTAATTTATTATCACATTACGTACATACGAGTATGTCCTCTTGTTACACAATTTATAATATAATTACAATTATCTTTTAATTTTAATTATATGTTTCAGTTCAGTCAGTTTACTTATGTTACGATAAATTTGAATGTAAAAATTTCATTTATCTTATTTTAAATCATCGTCATAGGAATATTTTATTGATTCCACAAATTTAATTTTCTTGGATTAACTCTTGATTAAATAGAAACGATTAAGTTGAAATCGAGACTTCCCTGCAGATCGATCTTCCCGCGTCAAACACGATCCAAACCGATCGTATCACGAGAACGTTCTCCTGTCACGTTTAAACATAATCCATAAACGTATCGTCAACTTCCATCCTCTCTTTCTGTAATATCACTTACACTTACGCGATCACTATCGATTCTTCGCGGAGCCTAAATAACGACACTTTATCGCATTCCGCGCATGATCGAATAGACCCATCGATCTTACTACATTTAAAAAAAATTCGCAAAACTTATTCGAGACGATAAGACGACGGGGAAGAAGAGACGAGAGGAAGCCCAAGAAACCGTTCGACTCTTGAGAGCGTCATCGACTTGACCGACGACGCCTCATGGCGACCACGGACGACCACCACACTCCGCCGCGATGGTCATGGTGGTGTGGCCATGGTGTGTAGGCATCGTTGATGGCCCGTTTCGAACTGAACCGCCGCGAAAGGCCCGGCGAGAGAAGAGAGAGCCATTCCCGTTCCCATAGCACGTGGTGCTTTCTCTCTCTCTCTCTCTCTCTCTCTCTCTCTCTCTCTCTCGCTCTCTCTCTCTCTCTCTCGCTCTCTCTCTCTCTCTCTCGCTCTCTCTCTCTCTCTCTCCCCCTTTCCTCGCCGTTTCCCCCCTTCGCTTTGGTATCTCGCGACCCTTCACCCTTGCTCCCCCTCTTCCGCCATCGGCATCCCTCTCGCTCTCCAGTTCACCTTCCAGCTCTCTTCGGGGCTCACACCGGCTTCCCCATGCAGATGCATTCCTCTCCCCTTCTCTCGCTCTTTCTCTCTCATCGTTCTACCCCGCTTTATCTTATTATGTGTTTCTCTTGCACCTTTCTGATGTCTAGCTGGACGTCTAGGCTCTCTCTCTCTCTCTCTCTCTCTCTCTCTCTCTCTCTCTCTGTCTCGCTCTCGCTCTCACTCTCGAACTCTCTATGGTACTCCAATGTTGCTGTGCTTCTTTGTCTGAATACATACAGCCTTCTCGCACCCTCCTATATCCCACCTCATCACCCTGTCTCACTCTTTTATTCTGTCTCTTTCTCTCTTCTTCGGATACACCCTCGCAGAATCGATCCTTGTTCTCTGTTAGCCTCTCTCTTTATTTCCCTTACAATCCCATTCCATCTCCAAACGTTTCTCTCTCAGTCTCTCCTTCGCTCGTTTTAGCTCTCGCAGCCTCTCTGGAGCCCGCTCCCTTCGGCCCTCCCTCTCTTTCGAGATACGCAACCAGCCAATGGCGGGTTCAGTCTTCCCTGAGAACCAACCAATGTTGGTGGCACGCTCGACGGATTTTTAAACCATTTTTATGCTAATGCCCCGCGCCCGATGTGCACGTGCACACATGAGCGTGTGCCATGGATGGATTATTGTGTATATACTCTAACGAGATATGCGTACGCGTGTGGGAAAACTTTTTTGTCAGCCTAGGTTAATACTCATCCGTCTTTACTTTTGTTTGTTACATTTTTAACGAACGCGCTCGAGAGTTCTTAGATTTAAAAATTCAATTTTCATATACTATACGGTTCTCGAAAATCTATTAAATTGTACAAAAAATTCTCTTTCAAGAAAAAAAAAATTAAATTATCAGTTCTGATTCACTAAAAAGCCGTTCATAATCTTATAATGATAAATAATTATGAATTAGAGGAGAAAATATTCTCTCTTCGACGTATTAAGCGTCAAGGAGGTGAATCGACAAGGAGGCTTTGTCCTTCATTCAATTTCGAGGAAAATCTGTTCGGTCTAATAGATTATGATGAATTTTCTATATAGATATATTTAATAGGTATATATTAAATTTAATAAACTAAATTATTTATTGCAATTGTATTAAAAAAAACTTTCAAATATGCAACGAAAATATTTTCTAAATCTTTTTCTAATAAAAATCATATCAAATTCGCTGAAATGTTTTCTTAACGAATTCAGAATATATATTTTGAAGCTTCAAATATATGTTTCGCAGTCTTGAGAGTGGTCCATAACGCGCCCACGCGAGGGACTAGGTATACACTATACACTCGAAGCATAATGGAGCATTGTTAATATGTTAATGCACAGCCTGGCCGAGAGCCCCGGCATCGCGTTTCTCCCGCCTGAAGAATCGTTACGCGCTCCATTAGATTCAGGCTCGAATGCCCCTTTTGCTCGAAAGAGATTTCTTTCGGTATTACTATTATCTAGACTCTCGCAAGCCAAGGATTTTCTAGTCCAGGCGCAAACATCCCTTAATTCGAGTTTTATATGATTCAAAAAAAAGTCTAGGATGTAATTTAAATCTTTTCTTTTGTATATTATATGCAACTTTTCTGAAATATGAGACACAAGTTAGATATCCAATCATATGAAAAATTTACAATAATTTTATTGGATGGAACCAAATTATCCTCAAAACTGTTTAAAAAAATTAATTGTTAATTTATAATACTTTAATTGATTAATTCATCAAAAAATTTCCATTTGTAATTAGATTATCTGTTGCTATTAAAAATTTTAAATAATTTTTATTAAAATTAGAGCTAATTATTTGAATTTTTTATTTATTCTAAATAAGATAAAAAGAAAAATTGTAAATAAAAATGTCTAAATTTATCTGAAAAAGAGTGTTCTGATTCGATATTATTATTAATATTTTAATTAATAATATAATAAAATATTAT
>NW_017304631.1:367552-382811 GCF_001594115.1 Trachymyrmex septentrionalis
TTAAAAACAAAAAAATTTTAATTTAATTAATATTCAATCTTAAGTTTGGGCAGATTTTATTAGATATGTTACTCGAATTATTTAAGATACAATTTAGGGACATTATTCATCAAAGTAATTCGTTGTTTAATCCAAAAAAATACTACAATTTAAAAACATCGACCTTGACTTGTGGCGCACAGCATCGCCGTGTGTGAAGTTACGTCCACGAACGATTAATAAGAACGCAAAGTCAGTCACCCCTAAAATAACTTTTAAGAGCTGTATCCTCTTTTTCTTCTCTTATCTCTGCATATCTTTTCTTTAATTTATTGTTACGAGAAGAGAGACAGAGAGAGAGAGAGAGAGAGAGAGAGAGAGAGAGAGAGAGAGAGAGAGAAGTAATATAGTATATTAATTTTCCATTATATTTTGTAATTTTACATTAATCTTATACATTAGCTTTTTGTTTATTCGATTCTGATATTTTATAATTTAATATTTTATATTTTATTAAAAATTGTAAATTATCCGTTAATTCAAAAATTTTAAGAAATATAATAAATATCATATTCTCTCTCTCTCTCTCTCTCCCTCTCTCGCTCTCTCTGTTTCGCTTCCATCTTTCTCTCTTCTGGGTTGTTGCAATTAACTGCAGCGTAATTAAAATATTTGAAATTGCTCGTTCTCGGTCGTAAAACGCGTTTTCTGCGTGCCGAAACATTGGTATAACTGTATGCTCTTTACTCGACATCGACAACGCGAGGAAGTAGACGAGGAAGCCAAAGAAAGAGAAAGAGGGAAATATGCTGGGTGATTAACGCAGACGTTAATGAACGCCGCTGCCCAGCCGCCGTTCCACAGGACGTTGGTATCGATTCGACTGCGCGACAGGAAACAAAGCTCTCGACATAGATCCCGGGTCACTATAAAATATACAAATGCTGCACCAAACAAAGCCTGCGTCAAATCATGCGAAAAAAAAAAACAAGAAAATAAATTTTTTTGATAAAATAGTTAAAAGAATTAATTTTCGATAAAAATAAATATAAAGAACTTGGTTAAGAAAAAAGAAAGATTACAAAAAAAAAATTAGAAATTCAAATATGTAACAATAATAAAACAATTCATAAGATACGTAAGTTTTAATGTTAATTACAATAACATAGCTATTAAAATTAGAAAGTGGTTTTCTTTGAAATAAAAATAATTTTCGAAACAACTACTAAATACATGTTATAATCGTATTATGTCAAAATATTGGAATAATGTAAAAACTTTCTGTGTGAGTGTTAATATATAAAAGCTTCTTAAGTTTTCATTAACTTTTGATATGTATTTCTCATCATTTAAAGGTGCACTGTAATCTGATTTAACGGTTTTATTGAACTGTAATAACTTGATCGCGGTCGAAAACCATCAAGAAACGAGTCCTGAGGTCGTAAGTTAAATTTAAGCCGAATTGCGCTTAAAAATTTTCTTCCAACGTTCTGTGTTATTAAATCTAAAACGTTCCTACTCATTTATGTAATATATCCTCGACTCATAAAAGTTGATCAACATGGAAGAATCAGTAATTAAGTCGGGAAGGCTCCAATTGCACACATCGCGTGTTACGCATCGCTAATTGGCTAATTTAAAAATAAAATATTCTCATTGGTAAAACAGCGAAAAATTACTAGGCACCAGTTAATGAGTGGTGTGTGCAATCGGGATTGTAGGCAAACGGAATCCTCCCAATTAAGTCGATGTTAAAATTAATTCAACTTTATATCAGTCATTGATAAACATGCTGCATAAATAATATTTAGAAAATATAAAATTGATTATGGTCTTGAATAATGATATTATAATTATTGATAAAGCTATGATTCCAAATTATCAAATCATGATAAATAAGTATCACCGATTACTATAACAGATCTTGTATATATCTACAGAAAATCCTCAGAGATTCGTACATCACCATTTTACCGACGTTAGGCTATACAGTAAACTGATAGTCGGTTTCAGAAGGTCGGATTGCGAATAGTCTCCGTAGTCGGTAATGGTTTATGGTTACCCATTAATGGTATGGTAAAGAGGATTAGAAATTTTAAAAATAAAAAAGTGGATCTAAATAAGGCAAAGATTATGAAGAAAAAAAATTTTAAATACATATAAGTTTAAAAGATCTTAAACGTTAAAACTTTAAAAACTTCAGAAACTCTTATAAAAAATTTTATAATTTAAAAAAAGTTCTATAATCTAAATAGAAAAAAAATATAAATTCAAATGTAAATTTCAAAAATCAACCAAACTCGACAATTTAAAAAGTATTAAAACAAAATGTTTAGATCTTGAAAGTTTGCTTGTTTATAACAATAAAAAATAACCCAAATATTTGAAAATCCAAAATTTCTTAAAAGTCAATTAAGATTTTATAAATTTGAGAAACAAAAATTTCAAAGTTTTTTTCACAGTTTCAAACATTCTGAGATCTATTTTTAAAGGTTCTCAAAGTTATACATATTCTTTTCAACTTAATGCCTTCATCATTAGATGATCATTATGATAATCGATTTTTCTGCCGAAAGTGATTTACCTGGGCATATCCTGTAGCTGCTTGGCTCGCTGTTTGTAGCGTGACAGGGCGAAGAGCAAAGCCAGTACCGGCCACAGGGTTGATCCTGCTGCCAATTCACCCGGGTTCACAGCACCTACATCCGCCCCCAGAGCCCGCAGTGCTCCCACGCACAAACTCACGTTTTCAACCTGTAACACGTACAACACAATGCGAAGCTTTGTTATTGATCGTCTTTTAGTTTCATAACATGTGATACTTACAGCTTTTCTTGTAAAACTTTATACATTTTTTATTCTTAATAATTAAATTATTCTCTTTTCGCTAAAGTCAAAATTTCAAAGTTGATTTCCAAATTATTAAGTTAAATGTCCAATGTTATATTTCGATCGTAATATATAAAATATAATATGTATTTGAATTTTTTTCAATATAACCAGAAAGTTCTCTTATTATTTCTTTATCAGTGAAGATGCAAATTTCAAAAATAGTTTTCGACACCTAACAAGAATCAGTTTTGCTGTTTCGGTCAGAGACCGAATATAGGTATAGATAACATCCTCTACAGTGAAGAGGAATAGGAGAGGAAAGGTGGAAGAGTATAGTATGTCCTCGACTAGGTGCATACAAAAGCCCTTGCTGGCTTTTCACACAGTACACCACACGATACATATAACGCAAGAGTGAAACGTGACCGCCGTGATCATGGCTACCTTACACACGCGTGCCCACCGACCTCCCGTTTCCATTGTTTCTGATCCCGGCTTTTGCCCAGAAAACGAGCCGTGCCAAGGCATGAAGGCACTATAGGGTAGTACGAGAAAGAGCCGATGACTCACCTGGTCACGGAAACGTAGATATTACTCTATTAATTTAATCATAAAGTTCATTACAAGAAAATTAGAAAGCGTTAATAAGAAAATAAAAGAAAATAAAGAAATGATTTAGAAGTTAGAGACACTAAATTCAAGAATTCATATTGATATATCTATAATTATAATGATATTTCATAAGAAATTGAAAATTATTTAATTTCGCATTAAAAAATTAGCTATACAAGTAAGACAAATTTAACTACACAGTAACATTTATTCACGCCATTTATTCAGTTGTAGAATTTAAATTAGAACTCCGGTTTAATTAAAAAACTTCAACCAAAAGAATTATGTAAAGAATAACTGATATTAAAAATTAAATAGAATATGATAGAATTAAAATTAAAGTATGAGAAATATAAAATATTTTGTAATTCATTTATAATTGTCGGACCTTCACTCTGTCTTAATCGCTTCCTTTGACAACTTAATCGGAATGCGTCATGTCACGCTACAAGCCTTCGTTTTTTTAAGTTAGAAAAAAAAAAAGAGAGAAAGCGAGAGGAACAGATATTAAACGTTGTATTATCGAGACTTGAATCCTTATCACGATCCATTAGTCTTGAAAAAGGATATCTCCAGAAAGAGCCGCAGCTCATCGCAAAAGGCGAAGTTCACCACGAGTAGTTCCAAGTTATCCTGGTGAGATGACAACCGTAAATGGCGATGATGCTTTTTAATGCATTCCGCTATCTCCTCCTTACTGAATGTGTAAAAGGATCATTGTAAAGAACAGCGTGTGTGGTTCGTGCTGTATTTAATTGCGATTCAGAATTACGCATTTCTTCAATCAGTTTCAGTAAAATTTTCAGTTCGACACTTGAAAATTTTAATCTGCCATTTCGATTTTAATTGAATATTTAAGTTTTGATACATGTACAATATCTTGAATAATACAATTTATAATTGGCAGTTAGAAATTAGATTCATCTTATCACGTATTTGAGAAATTTATTATTTTTAAAAGTGGAAAACTATTCTCATTATATGTGTGTGTGTGTGTGTGTGTGTGTGCGTGTGTGTGTAAAGTAACTATCTTTGCTGATTACAATAAAGCAAATGCCAATTTTCTACTTCGATTTTATCGATTGCAGTAAGTATTGCTTTTAAGTATATTAAAATTTAATGTATACAATTTTATCATTAACATTTATCTTGCTAATAAATTGGTTTTTAAATATCACAAGAGAGGTTTCTAAATTGCTTCATAAAACAAAAATATATAATTTAGAAAAGAATGACAATTCGCTAAAAATCGGAATTAATTAAATGCCGATACAAATATACGTTAGTATTTACAAGTTACAAGTATCTGCGAGTTACAATCCCCTTTAAAATACCCCTGGGGCCTGCGAGTCCCAGAGAAAAAGAAGAGAGAAGGAAAAAAAAGAGAAAGAGAGAGGTCGAGGTCCAGATATGGTGGGAGATGTCCTCTTATGGTAACGTCTTCGCGTGTGCGGTTCACGAGGGAGAAAACGAACAAGAGAAAAGGAGTGCCATAGAAGGACTCTTTTTTTCTTTATACATCTTTTTAATCTTTTATATCAGGAATAACAAAATATAAAATAATATGTTGTATTTATCTATTCATTCCTGAGGAAACTACTATAAAGAAACATGAACAATATTTTAAAAACTAACAACATTAATTTATAAAAAATATTTAACATAGATATGGCAGATTATATTGTCATAATTTGTTACTAAAATTTTTCTTTTCTTATTATTATAGTTATAATTAAATAACTGTAAGTACAAGAGCTTATACATTGAACTTATTATAACAAATACAGTTAGAATCCTGAGAATCTGTTCATTTTGTTTTCAAATTCTTAGAAATGTGCTTAATTAGTGTAGTTTCTTTTTTAATAACTCTTTCATTAATGTTTCTTTATAAAATTTTTTTGCAAAATTAATAAATCAATTACAAAAAAGATTAACAAATAATTTAAAGAGTTGCTTAATATAATGCTTAATGAATTGGAAACATACACACAACATCTATTTTGTGAAAGTAGCAAAATGGCGTTACAGAAAACATTATACGCTTTTTGATACAATCCCTAATAATGGACTACGTGGATGGACAAAATATTTTTAGATTACTCGTGTCTTATTCAAGACTCTTCCCATCGAATAGCTAAATAGTCATCGCCCTTTATTTATTTTCTTGTTGCAAAACCAGGTATAATCTATGCTGTACTGCAATTATATCAAAGAAAGTTTCCAAAAGTAACTAAACATTAAATACAGGTATAGAAATATAGAAAATCATTTCTCGTGTTTTCGAATAAATATTTGACATTTTAATGAGTGAATAAAAGACTAAATAGCAGTATAAATGATTTATATGTATAGATATTAAATTTCTTTGACGTATTTCCACAATTAATTTTCAAAGATAATCAATTGCAATTAATTATTATAACAATTTAATAATGTAATATTTAAAATATCCCACAACGTAAAATTAATTTTATATCTATAATTAAAATGCATTTAAATCGCACGTAATAAAATTCGCAATTAGAGATTGTGGTTCGTAGAATTCAGGATAAATTTCCTGGAAACTTCTTTGCCAAACGAACGCGATTTAACGTAGTGGTTTGAGAAAGAGCGAAAGGGAATTCCTGGCGAGGTTAACCTGATTTTCTAAGACATCTCTGAGAGAGAGAGAGAGAGAGAGAGAGAGAGAGAGAGAGAGAGAGAAGATGCACAATGTCCGCACGACATCCCGGAAATGGAAGCGGCAGCTGGACGTCCCGACGCTCGCGCTCGTTAAAATCTGCAATTAGCGCGATCCTTCAGCTTCGAAACGGCGAAACGAATCCAGTGTTCGGTCAGCAGATCTAATTGATTACACTTGCTAATGGACATACTAAGTCCAGAATTGCGTATGCTTAAATATGCGGAAATATATCTTTTTTTAAATTTATTAGGATATTTAACTATTAAAAAGTATTCAATTATTATAAATATTATAAGTCTCAATTAAGAAATGTAATTAATATAGCATAGTATTAATATTCAATAAAACTATTTATTGGTATAAAATTAAATCGTAAATACTAATAAGAGAATTTATCACCTATTAAAAGCTTAAATGAAACAAACAAATCTATATATATAAATTAATTCGCTTAATTTCATAAGCGTGTTTTTCATCAATAAAGTTTAAATGAAGCTATATATGTGAAGTTATATAAAGTAGACTCGTCACTTCGTGACGCGTTAATTGTTTGATTTACAGCATTACGGAGGAATTTAATTAATGCCATACTGTCATCTTTTATGGAATTTCCAAAAGTTGGATCGACGGCCCTTTTATTCGAGGCAAAAAAAGAATTTAACTGGAAGTGTGGCGGATCAATTTCGTGATTAGTACAGATTACCGTTCGCTTTGCGGGTTTTAATTAAAACCATTGCTGAGAACGTGCTTAAATTTAGCCCACATTGTAGCATGAATTTCTCGCCAAAGAAAATTATTTACAACCTATTTGGCACTCATTCTCGTCAAAACTTAAAAATCAATAGTAAAATAATGAGTATGCAATTTTCATTGAACTAAAGCAAGATTAAAAAGTTAACTCTAAGGATAAAAATCTGAGGATAATAAAATAATAATTAAATTAACAATAACATTATAAATTATATATATATAAAAAAAATTTCGTTCTTGTTATATAAAAGACCTATATTATGTGTCAAAATAAATGTGTTTAGACATCTAAAAATATAAAATTCTAAATATCTGGGAATTCCCATGCTGTTAAAATTAGAAAATCTGAATCTCTAAAGTCGAGATACAAAAGAATTTCTTCTAAGTTTTATATATAAAAATGAAAAAGTTTCCAGGATCTGATTACAAAATTAAAAGATAGAAAAGTTGCAATACCATCAAAATTCCGAGTCACCCGGTGTAATCCAGTAGGGCCCAAACAAGTCAGCTTAATGGTTACAACGACCGACAGAATTCGCGGAATGTATAACGGGAGCATGATAATCTGTGGCGAAAAATGAACGGTTCATGAACGGCTTCGAAAAGCCGAACGATCTCGTAATAATCGTTCAGGCATTCTTAGCAAATCGTGCGTATTAATCGCGCAAAATAATCCTGGAAATGTAAGGATTAATTTAGAAAAGGCGATATCGAAAAGTTTTGAAATAGAAAGTTTTTAAAGATGAAATTTGAGCAATTTATTTTCTATCAATCTCTGTAAAACAATTATGTTCGTTTATTATAATTTTTTTCAAAGTGTATGAGATTCTTGTGTGGTGAGACATCCTCGAAGATATCCTCGACTTTCAAGAACTCATGAATTCTGTGAAATTTAGATTGTAAAAAAAAATTTATCGGCTATTCCGCGATCCTGCCAGTTCAATTCAGGTATCGGAATTTCAAAACTTCCGGCTTCTCAAAACCTTCAGTCTCTCGCTTCCATTTATGTTCACTGGAACTCAATTTATTTGTCAATAAAATTTCGCGAACATTGACGTCTCGAAATTGAGTAATTCTGATTACGATGATGCTTTTTTCCGTGTGCGTCAAAAAAAAAAAAAAACCCCAGAAACGATATTCCGATGTGGGACCATATAATAATCGCTCGAAGGTCCGCCGGGTCTTTTGGAAAGAGTCGCGTTACCGTATCAACCTCGTGCGTATGTGTACGCGTGCTCTCGAATCGAAGCTCACCTTGAATCTCGTTTCGAGACGCCGACGCGCTACGTACGATCGGGCAACGACTTACGGTAAAAATCCGCGCGCCACGCCGATGAGAATCGCGCACAGCGCATACAATAACCAATGATAACGATCGCAGAAACTGCAATTCGCTGCTGCAACGCGCAGTAACTCGCGGACTGCAACGTGTGCACACACGTGTCACCAAGCCTAACTGACCTTCGGCTTCTAGCAAAACTAATTTTGCACTGTGCAACGACTGTATCCGTTTCGTGTCAATAAACACACTATATAAATAATGTTGCAAAATATTTACAAGATGTACGTCTCACAAATCTATCAAATTTTCTTAAATTAATGAAGAACGATAATAAAAAAAAATATTCGCCAAACCAAGAATAATTTTAGAAATTGAAATAAAAGCAGAGAGAAGGAAGATTTTTATCTTTTATGTTTTAAGAAAAAATTTCTTTTAATCTACTTGTACTTATGTTAAAAAAATCTCTTAAAAGATAAAAATTTGGAATTTGGCTTAATTTTTCCAATCGAGACTAACACCGCAACGTTTGACTTTGATTTTATTTTAAAATGTTTAAAGTATTATATATAATAGATATTTTTTAAAATTTATAAAAATATCATTAATGTCTCCTCTCTCCTGCCAGTATAGTGACGTGTAATTATCTTCAAGAATTTTCTTAAAATTCATAATTCTTCGCATTGAAATTCATTCGTCTCAACTCTAATCTATTCAACATTACTTTCATATGCAAAAGTGCGAGACGTTGCGCGAGATTCGCAGAGATTATGCGCGAAGATTCGTGACTACATCGTACGTCTGATTCTCCATTTTCGGTACCGTTAAAAGACTACTCCTGTGCCCATGCCTTTCTATCTCGATCTCCTACCGCAATTTGATCGGACGTGCGTTGAAATTCGCAAGAGCACGGATGACTCGATCCTTCGACGAAAAACTGACTCCCGCGACTCACCAGAACTCGTTAAAACGAACGTACGTCTAGAATTGTAACTACATCTCAGTCGTTCAAAAAGGAAAAGACTAAATTTTATTCGCTCTTTCTCTCTCTCTCTCTTCTTTTGAAATTATTTTGAAACTATCTTCTTGAAATTATTTATCGTTAATAATAATTATTTGTTTAAATACGAAAGAACTTTAAAATTAATTTATATTGAATTTATTTAGTTTTAATTAAATTATATATTATATAACATAAAAATTTAATTAACTGACTTCGTAACGTTAACAATCTTTTTTTATTATAAATTATTAATTTATTAAATTTTTAGAGAAATAAATAAAAAAATATATATGTAGAAAAACGAAGTTACGACAGCTATATAATTGTATATACGAAAATTCGTCACAATTCGATATGATGATAAAAATAAAAATTTATTTTACTTCTAATTGCATTCTCTTTGCACAGCCAATCCATCGAATCTCAAAACGTATCGTTAATTTTCGTGAAATCAACTGAACCACAATGATTTCCGACAAAGCTTTCGCAATACAATATCAACAGAATCGCAATCACCGTGTAACAGCAAATTCGCATACGCGAAATACCGCGAATCGACGATCGCGCTAATTGCAATCATTGCTTACGGCACATACACGGTGAGTGTATAATCGGTGCGTAAATTTCGGATTCGAATCGCTTGAGGCGTGGAATTTACGCCTTGCGAAAAGAGCAGCAAAATTATAATAAATTGTTAGTGCAGAGATCTAGAGATAGATAGATACATCAATTGCGATCCCGCGTCTATCTGTGTACGATGTAGTTTGTCTGATGGATATCGAGCGGTTCGTGATTGCAGTGCGATGCTCACTAGCGATGCTTGACGCGCGCGGTATGCGTGTACAGAATGATTTACGGGGTCGAATAGTTGAAATAGTTGTAGGAGAGGCGATAAGAAGGGTGTTTTTGATTTCATCTAGAATATATTATTGTATATATAAAGCGTTTTGTTTTTGTCTCAATTTTTAAAAATTGAGAAATAAATTACATATAAATCTGTAATCTGACATCACTGTTAATATATCAATAACATATAATGTGAATTGTAATATGGACACAACGAATGTAACATAAATAAGCAATTTTTTTTTTTTATACCTCGTAGAAAGTAAAACCTAATCACTTTTTGCTACAATTATTGCTAATATTGCTGCATTATGTATAGGTACGCGTGTGTATGTGTGTGTATGTGAATGCTGTTGAACGCAAGACAGGATAATTGTCTATTTTCCCACTTCAAGGCTGCGTCATAATAAGTATACCTGCAATTTTCCGTGGCGGCGGAAGTCGGTAACAATTTACGCGAGAAATCACGGCGAAGACGCAGGTACGCAACCGCAGGTATCATGAAGAATATGGCATATACTACAAATATGACATGTACAGTAGCAATGCACATCGAGGGCGACACTGCGATTGGCCGGCGTGTACCTCGCCACTTATGCAATTTACTTTACGCTCGTTTTAAGAGGCAATTTGACATTGCCGATCTCGTGGTCGGTTACTAGCGTCGTCCAGGCCCGAACGGGCTCTGAACTCGTAAACGGCGATAATAATTTAATAAAACACACTCGCGGGTCACACGAAGTTGTCGTTTACTTCCCATTCGCTCACACGATTTGTTTAGCTTTCCTTTTTATAGCGCAAAATGGATTTGATTGAATTCAATTATTTATAAATGTAAGGGATCGACAATAAAAAATTGCACATTATAGGTAAATACATCATGGAGACATAATTTGGAAAAAAAAAAACGTAGTCTTTCGCGTGGGCGAACGTTCATCAGGTATATACAACTCTAAAGATGTTAGCTCACATAATTGATCTTATTTATTATTGAAAAAAATCTGATTGTAAGATTTTCAACATAAATTTAAAATAAAAAATGTTTTATTTGACCCTTAACATAACAAAATATAATTTATGCATTTCATTAAACTCTTAATCATATTTTATTACTAAATTGTACTAAATTAAGATTGCATTATTTATACTGTTAATGATACTATTTATCTAACTGTCCCTATTAATGTGCCTTTTAGCCAATTTGCTTATTACTGAATTAATTATTAAATATCGTAGCTTTAATTTTATCTGCTTGCAATCAACATCGGTTTTGCAACTACTTTTTCTTATAATATTTCTTTAATCTGAAAAATGTTAATACTTTATGATGCTGTTGACAAAATAGAAAACATGTTTTTGTCTCTATTAGTGAGTCCTCTAAGCAGCGATGGCCCTATTAATGCGCCCCCAATTTGTGTGCCTATCCACATTTGACTCATTTTAACATATAGTTACTAAAACAGGTAATAAATTTAAGCTAATTGTTTACATTAATATTACATAAGTCATTATTTCAATTATATATTTATTTCAAAGTACACTCATAACACAATACAGAACACTATAGGAGAACAAGCTTAATAAAATCTTGCGGTATTACTAGACTCACATAAATTCCTCATATCTTTCGAAAAATATTTAAAATACTTTAATACTCAAAAAATAAAATATTATCTTCGCTATCGCATGCATTAATAATTTAACTTAACAAAAAAAATATTTTTTCTTATTTATTCGTACTAGTTTTCTTTATGACTTATCGAAATACAAAAGCACGCTAATAGTTATCCTATGCTTAATACATCTGTTTCAATTCAGTATCTTTTATTAATATCACTATTAATAACTGTCCGCTTTATGTTAATGTAATCAGCTACGTTTCCTCGTGATTAAAGTTGTAGATTTTGATCGGGATATTTTCATCAGGAATGCATTCGTACAAGATAAACGATCTTGGAAAGAGTTTACTGGGTAGTCTAGCGAATGCGACGAATGCAATTCGGGTGTTAAGGGTCGAACTTAGTTAAGAGGAATCCACCACAGTATGTTGTCATCGTCGTCGCCGATTAACGGCCGCTTTATTAACTGCGCGCGAGTGTCGCTGCTTCTTTGACTGACAACTCAGCCCGTTCAATTTTATGAGTTAATGAGCTCGTCGTCCAAGCCTGCTCATTGCGAGCGAACAGTCGCAACACAGTCGACCTTCTGTGATTTTGCCGAGCCGTTATTTCGATTTCTCGTCTAGACTCGATTAACTGAATCCCGAAATATAAGATTAAGGCAGTCAACAAGCTAGCTTTATTATGTTCTTAGTGAATACAAACATCTATATCCGCAAGAAATTTTTGGTACAAGATGTGGAAGATGGCGTGTCATTCCCAATAAATAAAAATTATAATTTAAATTAACTATTATGAATAGCATGAAACGGAAGCGTAAGGTTTTCGAGAAAATTTTCTGTAGGATCAGAGACAAAATCTTTTCGAAGAGCAGAACTATTGATTGTGAAATTAGTTTCAGAGTATCTTACATCGTCAGGACTACCGGTATTCCGACGCCGTTAATCCTTTATAGCTTAATGCGACCTCGAAGCATATTGTACGAATCACTGGAGAGCAAAGAACTATAATACTAGTTTATTCGTTAATAGGTTTTTGGGTATTTAATTTTCTAACAAACAAAATTATAAAATATTTGAGAAATCTGTTTAAAAAATATATATATACTTAAAAATTAATACATTCAATTTGGAATATTACCATAATAATAAATTCATTAGAAATTTCTTACGACTACTACGAAGATGGATATTGATTCGCATCGAAGGGTAATCAGAAACTCTCGAGCGCTCGAATAATCGTTCGCGGAGATGAAAGCAAGTGCGAGCCATGCCGGATGATCGATAATTTTTTTTCATTCATAGAGAACAGAGTTACGAGAGAGCGAGATCAAGATCACGGGAAGTAAAACGGATCACCGCTTGGCACGTGCTACTGGAGCACTTATGGAACATTAACCGAGAAGACGGAGAACACACGCCCGGCATATCTGGGAAGTACTCGTATTTTGAACTTGCTTATATTCCAAACACGTGAATTAGTTTTTTAAATAGATATTTGTTTCGACAAATACAGATTCAGCAATCGCAAGTGAGAGAATTAGGTTTTCCACAAATCAGATGGCACATTAACGTCCGAAAACAGAAAGTGTTTAATTCCTAATTATAGGCTCAAGAGTGTTTCGATTATTTATAATATACGCATAAAATAAGAAGTCGAATGAGTGTGAGGAATTAGTAATTAGACTGATAGAGTTGAAATTAATAGAAAAGTCAATGTTACCTAACGATAACTTCTTCTGTGTTTCTTCATTAAATATAAAGTATAAAACGCACAGCGGGAAATTTGACCAATTAACTAATTACCATCGCGATAACAGAATTGCACAATGCGATAAGACTAATTGATTTATTTATTCACATAGTTCACGCGCTTTCTTTCTCGCTGTGAGAATCGATGCAGCATCCACACTGCTGGATCACTCGTAGGACACTAAGCGACGACAGCAGACAGAGAGAGCATACAGGGACACGAGGTCGAGGTAAGCCACCCCGCAATTGGCCGAGAAGGGGACCGCGTTAGCAGGCCTCGCAGAGAAGGTCGAAGGAGGAAGGAAGAAAGAGCAATCGACAGGTAGTGGGAGCGTGCTCCAAGTGTGGGAGCCCCGGAGAACTCAGGTATCCACGTGGTTCGCGGATTGTGAGTAGGGTCAGTTCATAGTATGCATGGTTAGGTAAGGTACTCATAATATCCCATCGAGAAATTAATTCATTTTATTGATACGATCATATTTAATCAAATGACTTAATCAAATTGTCTACGAATATCAATTTTCAAGATAACCGCTATTGACTGTAGATATGAAAAAAGAATGAAAAAATGGAAAAATTAATAAGACCGATCGAAAATTTTAAGATTTTATCTTAATTTCTCAGTTTAATATTTTTTTTTTGAATTTTCAGAGATTCTAAGAGATTCTGAAAGATTTCGCTTGAGATTCGCTAATTAAGTATATGAGAATCTTCGAAAGATTTTCTAATCAGTCATATTTTAATGCAAGATTCTGTAGGATCTTAGAATCTGAACTACGCGCACGTGTAAAAAAACCAGGAAGAGCACTGACCATTGCACCTTTTTCGATCCGCATATTTTCATCCAATTTACTCTGCATTGTGTATTCTGGGCATTACTGTAGGCGAGATCCGGGAGAGGCGAGGCTTTTTTTCCGCGGTCGACTCATTCACCAAGACATCCGCGAATCGAATTACTGAATCTTTCACGAACACACAGGCCGCTAGTCGACAATGTAACAGTTTATCGACTCGCGCGGGAACGTCATTAACTTTTGAAAACAGACGCGTTCGCTGACAAATGGCCGGAAATACCCAAAGTACGTTGCACTATTTTAAAATCCTCATTACACAAAGTCTGTTACTTTCTAAAGTATATATAAATATGATGAAAATTATTTACTTGCACGTACAGAGCTCATTAATTAATTTTAATTTTAATTTCTAATATATATATGTATGTAGGTGTCTGTTAAATAAGGTCGGAGCCGCATTGGGGGTGTAGAATGGGTCAAGAAGGACAAAAAATCTTATACCATTTTGTAATTTTACAGCGGACAAAATACAATTTTTATATTATACGAGGAAATAAATGGTTGCAATGTGATTAAAAGCATAAATTGTCGGAAATTTAAAGACGTAGAATGGACTGCGCGTAACGTTCGTAAGGGAAAATTGCATTCCGAATCATTTTGAATGATTCGCAACGTCACGTCAGCATGGAGGATGAATAGAGATGAGGTAGATGGTTACAAGAAGCGATTCTACGCGACCGGAGCTTAATTAAAGGAAGATGCATTGGATCGAAAATTGCATATCGTGTGGGTGCATTGTCTGCTTCTTTCTATTATACCAATCGTTAATTTCATGATGAATACAAAGGCACGATTACGCGCAGCAATTAATATTGATCGAGTAACACAACAGTGTTAGCGACCACACTTTTTGCAGAAGAAATCTTACGTGGGAAAATTGAGTTATTGTCAGATATCTGATGATTAATTCGATGATAGAAAGATCGTATTTTATTTCGAAAGAAAGGATAATCTAAAATGATGAATTCTTTCAATTTGGAATGAATTAATCAAAGAGAATTAATCTAGAACATTGATATATATTAAAATAGTATGATTTATAAATTATAAT
>NW_017304631.1:382911-389371 GCF_001594115.1 Trachymyrmex septentrionalis
TGAAATTATTTATTTTTATATATTCAAGAAGATCTCCATATACATTCTGTATTATACGACAAACTTTTCAGTTAAAAAAAAAACTACAGCCTAGAACACTATTTCTTTCTCTATTTCTTTCTTTTTTTCTATAAAGTCGTCTCATATTCGGAAACCCCGCCTATATTTCGTCCCTCTCTTTCCTCTTACCATTCACGCAGTACATTATACATAGTATCTAGGACACCTGCGACGCACTGTGACGTTTTCAATATTCTACCATCGGCATCCCGCATGTCTTCCTCAACACTTGCTCGTAGTTGCCTAATTTAAATCGAGTAATCGATTTTCGAGCGTTTGTTCGTCGAGTTGCGTTTACTTAAACACATTATCGGTCTTTGACTCTTTAGTGTTACCTCATTGTAGATAAATTGCATTACGATTCTACATGTTCTGTACTTGTATATATTCTGTGCTTGTATATATATAATTCAAATATTTTAAATATATTATGCATCGTGTTTATTTTTTTAAATATTCTAATTTCATAAACTGTTCATCATATACTTAAAAATAAAATATCTTTCAGCATATATTATTAATTATACCGTTAAAGATATTTAAATAAAAAAGTTATAAAAATTAATTTTTCTAATATTATATATTCGTAATTAATTATTTTCCTCTGAAATGTTCTTAATAATTAATTCTCTATTAAAGTTTGCTTGAAATAATCCAAAAAACAAAATCTAGGACAATTCATATTATTCATAAATTATCGTTGCGAGGAAATTAGGGAGACCGGCGCGATGCTTGACTAATATATATGAAATGACTCATCCTCGCTATCTCGAGAGAGTGGATTATCCGCGAAATAGAAATAGATCGCAATGGGCCGACTGGCTAGCCAAAGACGCCATACCGGTTCCGGTTTAAGCTTCAGTTTAGCCGACTCTCTTTTAATCATCAAAACAATGTTGACGATCGAAAGATGTGCGAAGATGAAAACCAGTCCGATTCTACCATGCGACCAAGTTTATACTGCACTGAAGAAACCTTTTCGGCGAAGAATATTAACATTGTCGATCGAATGCTCACTAATCGAATAAAAATTGCCTACAATCAATCCAAAAAGAATCAACAAAAAAAAAAAAGAAATTTTAAACTTAAGTAATTAAATTCTGATTTTTTTTATTCTAAAAAAAATTTTTTGTAAATAAATCAATATTTTTTAATTGATGTTTAAAATCTATATCTTTTTCTTAATCTCCGTTAATGTATATTTTTACATCTTTTCCTCAATAAATAAAGATTGATTATGTTGAAAGAACTGATGTGACAGATTTGAAATGAGAGAATGAATCGCATCTTCATGAACATACGTTGGTATGTATAATGCTGCATGCCGATTTATGCAATCATCGGGCTTCCGGTTTACGTAGCGAACGAAGAACGTTTCATTCTGTACGCTATTGTACGTGTGGCAGGAGTGTGTACGAGTTGTAAACCGACGACGAGTTGCAAGTCGCGTGCTGAGAGCGGTTCCGAAAGGAAAACACGTGATTCTCGAATTGGTTACAAGCTGCTTCACAAATCGCTAAAGGCACAAAGAAATCAATTAAAAAGTCATAAAACTAAATAAGAAACACATTTAATGTTAAACCTTTAAAATTCAATATGTTTCAAGATTATAGTATAATAATTATTGTATGTATATTTAAAAAATTTGTATACTTTTATTAAAATTGTACTTTAAAGTTTCATATATTAAAATTATTATGACAAAAAATTGTAATATATTAAAAATTTTGAAAAACAAAATATCGACCGATCGGTTTCTGTTACTTTATCTCGATTATCTTTACTTATCATTTACGTGAATCACCCTGTACATATGGCGCGTGTGTGCGGCTTGCTTTAATTATAGACTGGAGCCCTTCTCCTTTCCTTAGCGTCCACCCTCGACACCGCGAAATTGGAAAGGCGACGTCTACGAGGCTGACTATACAGACTCGTTTCTGCAGTATGCGTATGTTCGATTGAGGGTAAGAACAAAATTCGAGAAAAGAACTTGGAAGAGCTTTACGTCGCCTGCACCCTCAAAGTTACCACCCTAAGCTCTAAAGTAATACGGAGTACTTAGCAAAGCAAATACTACAGCTATTAAGAGCTATGCGCAAAGTTTCCTGGCCTAGTAAACTATAGAGTTTCTGCCAAGAACTGAAGAGTGACACGAAATTGTTCAACACTGTCGAAATTGAAATTAAATTCTACTATCATTTTATACAATATTTTTATATATTATTTTATGTAACTATACTATAATATATAATCACAACAATATTATATTATCTAAAATATAACAAATATATACAATGAAGCTCGAAAGAATCTATCAGTGAAAAATGTAAAAAAGTTCATCAGAGCCTACATCAACTATTGCAGAATGCACAAAAATTCTTTATTTTTCGTGTGAATGTAATGAAACAAATAAAATATACGTTTCAACCCTTCAATTCGGGCCCTTATCAATATAAAATATAAATCGAAATTACATAATTAACGCAAATTCCAAGTTGATGATTCCCGACAATTACTTCGTTGTTATTACCCTCTTTTGGTCTTAGTTTTATTTTTATTTCAATATCTACTTGATTTAATTATTTTGACTCTCATTGTATCTCTGACTGTCGACATCACAAGTCCTTTACGTGAAGCCGCGAGAAAACGCTTACACATGCGAGCGGATATAATAGAAAATTCAGACGAATGATTTTAATAACTCTCTAATTTCCGTTTCGTGTTTCTTTTGAAGGACTGCACAGCAAATCTGACAATTTGATGAGCGATGTGATTCTACGTAGTGACGCAATGCATATAACTTCGGTTTTACTTTATGTAAGTTTTATATTATTATTGAATAATGTAATAATTTTGATAATTATTGAGCTATTCATTACATAGTTAATTTAGTATTTGGATAAAAAAGAACGAACTAATTGTCGGGAATCATCAACTTGGAATTTGCGTTAATTATGTAATTTCGATTTATATTTTTATATGTATAAGGACCCGAATTGAAGGGTTAAAACGTATATTTTATTTGTTTTGTTACATTCACACGAAAAATAAAGAATTTTTGTGCATCCGAATAACTGATGTAGGTTCTGATGGGCTTATTTACATTATTCATTATATTATCTCGTATTACTCGTACATATTATTTCTTTTTATATACAATTTTATTGCTTCTAAATTTTTTAAAACGTTTTATCTAAAGAAACGAATTTACTATATTGAGAGCAAAATGGAAAAAACGTGAATGCTTCTAATTTTCAATTCGTCAATATTTACTATGGGTGTGAGGACTATGTTTGAATGGAAAGAAGAGAGAAGGGATCGAGGGAAAGGAAAAACGAGAGAACATCGTGTTTTATGGATTTCGAGTGCATCTCGTCGGGAAAACGAGCCACGTCACATCCGGATGGATGGATCGAAGTGCGTTGTCGAATTATACTTCTCCCTCTCCCTTTCTCTCTCTTTCTCGTAGGATGTGATGCCACCTTGTGTATCCAATTTGCATAATCCTGAGTCAACGCGCGACGCTCTTCCTTAGGGGATACAAGTTGAAAGACTGTCAGTGAGAATAGAGTCCTTATAGTGTTATAAGGAAAACAGACATGACATTTTGAAATTTTATCGAATATTCTCTTTTGCAAGTGTTAATAATTCCGCGTCTTTTCAGAGAACATTAAAATTTAATTATGAAAAAATGTACATAAACAATTTTTAATTTTAGTGCAAGAAAAATTTAAGTGACATGTCGCGCGCGTTGCAAGATGAAATAAGTAATTGAGATAATTTATTATATGTACAAGGATGTAACAAGACGTTGTAATTAACAGCTTTTAATTAATTGCAAACGGCGGAGGAACCGTGTGGAAGCCGGGTACTTAATCGTGCGCGCGGATATAAAACGCGCGTGTCAGAGGTTACGCAAGGCACGATTCTGACCGAATTTTTGCTGTAATGCTTCCGTAAAACGCTAATTAAAATGCTGAATAAAATCCAAGTAATCGTTTTTCTCAAACCAGAAGCACGGATTTATCTTACGATGTTATCGCAAAATATGTTTATTACGCATTATGATGAAGGATCATATCTTGCAAAATGAGATACGCGCATGCCTAAAGCGAGAAGAAATATTTATATGACTTCGGAAAAATTATTATTCAGATATAGTAGCTAAAGATATTACAGTGATACTATAGCCTGTAACGTTTAATTTAAAAATTAGTAAATATTATTTTAATTAAGATAAAAATACATATAAAGGTTATAATATTACGCGCGATAAAAGTATAATATATATGTTGTAATATAATATTAGAATTAAATTATTAAATGAAATTAATAATAGAAACTATAAAAATAATTTTTAAATCAATGCATTTTAAATCAAAATTGAAAAGAATGAAATTTAAAATTTTTGAAGAACTACAGCATAGATAAATGGACAAATATAAATACTTTTATTAAAAACACGTAAAAGTAAATTGAAGGTTTAAGATTATGAAAATAGATATCGAAATATTTTTTAAAGAGAATCAAAACGTGCCGCAAGAGACGTAATCGCGTCTGTTTTTTTCTGCGCGTTATTCTAAATATTTCGAAGAGATGCGGACGGTGATCTATGGTGCACCATACGTACAGTTGCATGGATTTTATCTACGTATTCGAAGCGGGGAAAGAGAGGAGGAGCGAGCTTGTGAGCTTTCTATTTTTAAAGGACTGCGCTCGTGCATGCTGGTTCTTAAATTTACTTCTCCGGAGGAAGATCCGGAGCATCCACGCATCAAATATCAAATCTTTTGAATTTCACATTCCATTATTTTTTTATCTAATATTTTTAATCTAATATTTTCTCCTTTCGCATACAGAACAGTCCATATTCTATCAAATTTGATTAGAAAATATATTTTATGTTTGAAATATTTTATTTATTTATATTTCATTTATATTTTGTGTATTTATTTATATAAGATTATAAAGATCTATTTTGCATATATTGCAACAATAAAATATATTTATTTTTGTTCTACAATTAAAAATAAACCTGGCATTTATATCCTAAGTATTATTATCCTAAGTATTATATTTCCAATAAACACGAACAATGTCATTTCAATTACCTGAAGCGTTCTTAAAGGATTATGTAAATGCTGAATATAATGAACTTCGTCTGAAAATAATGAACTTTTGTACGAAATTTTTAATTATACTCACCATTTGTTGGGCGCTTTTCGGCTTTCGATTTACGTCGATCACTTTTTGATTAGCTGAAATAAAAAAAAATGTGTGTCTTAATTTAGAAGATATTCCTCGTTCATTTAATTGACTAACGGACGCGATAAATTGCATATGCGTGCATACGGCACGTGACTATCGTACCTTATGCACTAATGACTTTAGTGTCGATTTATGTGTTACGGATAACTGTCCAACGCCATAAACGACCCAATACTGTTAGGCGAATCACAGATTTATGTCACCCGTCGTCACTCAACCTTTTTCGCACATTTCAATTTTTATTAATAAAATGTCGCAACACTTATTTAATATAAATGTTTCCTTTCTTTTTTATATTAAATAAATAAATTTAAATAAATAAATAAGAAAATTGTAATACAATATTTATGGATATAATTAATTTAAAAATCTGCAAATATTTCACGAACATTTCAAACTTTGTTTCTTTTTATATTATATAAATATTTTATTTGATTACATTTTAAAAAGAAATGAGAGTGTGCGGAAGATACTTACTGACAGCCTCCACTAAGTCAGCTAACAGGACACCGTCGCAGAGATCAGCCTGGAGATCGGTCACTCTTTTCTTGCAACCCCCTCGTTCCAAATAATAATTAGCCCAATCTGTATAGATCTGGAATCATCAAAAATAATCATACAATAAATAATTATATAAAGTAATATATAATACATATGGATATATTCTAAAATACTACTATTATTATTAGTAAAATAGTAAAATAATAAAATAGTACTATTATTATTACACAATTAAGTAATATTTTCTAAGTCAACAATTATTTTTTTTTTTATTGTCTTGAAACATAAATATATATATATAAATTTCGAAGTAATTTCAATGTTAAGTTCTTCTGTTTAGAATATCTACTTCTCATTTTTATTTTTTGCATCTTAATAAAAATATTTATAAAATGAGTATTTGTGGAATGAGTTAAGTATTTGTTGAAGTACAATGTGAAAAATTGCACGCGCTCTTAATTACGTCGCGTTTTATGCAATGATTGTAGTTGATCGATCGACTCTTGGGATTGTATAATCAATAAAGTAAAGGCGATCATAAAAGAAAAAAAAAGGAGAGAGAGAGAGAGAGAGAGAGAGAGAGAGAGAGAGAGAAATTCATGGTTAAACATTCATGCATGTTAATTTTAAT
>NW_017304631.1:389471-393086 GCF_001594115.1 Trachymyrmex septentrionalis
ACTTTAATAGTCGATCGATCGATCGATTATTATTTCTTCATCCTGCAGTTATATGGTCATTATTTCTTCATTGCTTGCTTCAGCTCTACAGATTTTTGTGTTTGCAAAAATGACAAATAACCTCAATTCCTCGCAAACATTCATTATTTCCTATGTTGAAAATTTATTAAAAGTTTTTTGATGAAATACAAATTACGAGCACTTATATCTTATTATATTAAAAAATAAATTTAAAAAAAACAAATAATTTTATTTCCCGATGAATTTGACTATTTTCCTAAATATGGGTATCCAGACTAATTTAAGAAAATTTGTGATAATATTATTGCGAGCACCAATCAAACTTGTTTAAGTTAATCCCGTGTTGAAGTGGGAAAAGCAAAGTAAACAACGCTGATTGGTGGAATATAAATCTTTTTACCTCGAAAAATATACTCGCTTCTTACGGCATGTCAAATCATGCAAAATCTTGTATTCAACATGTACATATATGCTTCACAATTTATTGTTCTGAAATTTTTATCCTTTATATTCTGTAATAAATATGTAATTAATATAAAATACATATAAAATAGGTGTGAGAAAAAATAGCAAATAATACTGATAGAAGAAAATAATTTTATAAATGTTGCTAGATAAATTAAATTTCAATAGATAGAGAAAATAAAATTAAAAAATCTGCATGAATATTTTTAGAGAGCTACGCGCATGAAATAAGAAAATTACGCATCGTGCATAGTCATTTCATAGCGAGTGAATGGATTAAAGTGTGGAGAAGTGCATTAACGAGCACTTACGGACAAATGTACACTTCGAAAGTCTATCACGTTGCTGTTGCAATCCTGTGATTTGATTTATCTTATTAGTATGTCGAACACAGTTAATTTGTTGCCGGGTTAGATTCCTCCTCCTTGTTAATGCAATACGTTATATTGCGATCCAAGTTTTCCGCCAATTATGCGGCGAAGCTTCAACATAACATCGTAAATTCAAGTCGCACCTCTAATTAGGGCATAAATCTTGGTTATTGCATCACTCTAATTATGTTATAAATCGTATCAATTACGTGGCAAATTTTCGATCACTGTACAAAATTTCAATTAGTGTGTCGTTGATGACATCGCAAGTCTCGATGGTCCTGAGAACGCCTATTCGCATAATGCGCGACAGGTGCCTGGCGTGTCGACGAAATTGAATGCATTTGCAGCTGACCGCGAAGCTCCGCAAACTCTTTTTCTGTCGTTTTCCCTTTTGACTAAAACAGCACGACGCGCGACGCATCCATTTGCATTTCCATCATATGCGGCGACCTATACGTCATGTGGGTGTTATCTCTCGCTGATTGCAACCTCGTGCAAGTGTACACTTACGTTTATTAACACGCAATCCTTTCTCCTTCTCTTACTCCTTTCCTCTCTTTTTTTTCACTTGACTATTTTATTGCGTCGCAGGTGCTTGACTGTCGCTACTTTTTGTCATCGTGCATGTTCCATATTTATTTGTCGAATATTCAAATGGAAGAACTCTTGGACAAATTTATAAACGCCAAATCAATATTACTCAGATATTCACATTTTGTCAAGTGCAAAGTTTCAAATATTGATATTCGCGCTGTTAATTATTACACCAGATTTTGCACCGTGGATTTGCATATTATTCATTGTACGTATATATATGTGTAAAACAAAAATTTTGTAATTTTTCATAAAATTATAAAATTATAATTTATGTGTGCATTATTTTCCTTGTTTACATCAACATGGTACTTTTGCGTATTACAATCACAGAGTGATTGTAGCGATACTTTCCAATTTATATGTAAAAAACGAGCGACAACAATAAAATATTTCTCAAGAAAATGTGATTGTCTGATATCTGATAATTTTTTTAATATGTTCATATCTATAAGTGAGCACCGAGGATATAAATCACGCGCGGAAGCATGAATTGTCCTGACGCGTTTACCGCGCTGGCGAAGCGCCAGGCTTTTCAGCGTGAGCGAGCGAGGAGCAGCTCTTGAGTCACCGAAGAGGCAAGCCGCGCCGTGCACTCGCTCGCAGCTCGCAGCTCTGGACGACGGAAAGCGCAAGGGGACACAAACTTGGTTGTCGTACAGAGACGAGAGGAAGAGGAAGAGAAAGAGGAGGACAGAGGAGCAGCCACGCAGAGAGTGAGGAGAGAAGAGAGTTAGTCATCGCGTACTATTTTTGAGCGCGCAAAGAGACGCGAGCGGTACGAAGGGACGCACGGAGGGTTTTGCTTCATGATCTCAGGTCGCCATTATTACAGCGGTCGCAATGGGGTTGCCGTTTCGCAGATTCTTTTTCCACTTTCCCGATGAAATCTCTGGGCTTTCCCGGAGTATTTCAGTAGAGAGAGAGAGAGAGAGAGAAAAATGAAGAGTGCTCTCTCTCTCTCTCTCTCTCTCTCTCTCTCTCTCTCTTTGCTGAAGCAAGATCGTGCGGAACACATATGTTAAAGAAACTCGTTGAGACAGGAAAGTAAGATAGTCCATTATGTCTATATTAATATAGCGTAATTTTGGTTTGATATAAAATCAATTATTGTTTGAAACTTTTGAAAATGTTGATGTTATGAAAAAAAAAATAATTGATTCAATTATATTCTTAAGTAATAAAATAAAAAAATGTTCGCAGAATAAAATAATACCATTATAAGTAGATATTCATCACTCAAGATGTTTCTGATACATTAACTTTTTTCACCAAGTGTACAATGTAAACGTTTATGAATTTATATATCTCCAAATGTCAGGACGAGTGTGTCTCAACTGTCTTGTTTTCATTTGGTCTGAATCTATTTTGAATCGTTTGATCTGTAGGTGCTTTTTATTTTCAAGTACATTTAATTGTATAGCTGCTTTTTCTTCGCGTCATATCCAAAAATAGCGGTAACAATAATAAATTCGTAAAGAGATGTCGATAGATTCGCAAAAGTATAGTTGTAAACATATTTGACATCTCTCGGCGAAAAAGATACGAGAGAGCGGGAAGGAAAGAATTACCTGCACAACATTACGCGTGGACTCGGCCTTGATGTCGTCGATAGAACCGCGCACGGATCTTGGCGCCCTGATACACGCCATGATGCCGCCGGTGGTCGTCGCGACCCCCGTGACGTCCTAGCGTCATCCGAGTCTGCCCTCCCGATATTATTCCTCACGACAAATTACACCTTTACCATTCACTTTCCATTCGATCATCACGCGATGATGCATCATTGCAATCGCATTATAATTAAAAACGATTTTTTTTATCTTTCACTTTCGTCCTCAATTTTTCTTCTCAATTCACAACCGCACATACGATTATTCTTTTATTTACTATCATGGTCTCTTCTTCTTCTGTGAGATTTAAATTAAGAGATATTATGTCAATGTAATGAGAGAGAGAGAGATATAATACTGATAACGAGTCTTGACAGGATGGATACTTGAACAAATCGATATTAGTTTGACTTATATTAATTCTGTTAAGAGAGATCATTTTACTAGAATCCATTCTAATATGTATCCTTTTACATATATTTTTTGTTAGTACAGTCATGTTTCTCTATTTTTTTTTTTTTTTTTTTTTTTTTTTTTTTTTTTTTTTA
>NW_017304631.1:393186-393901 GCF_001594115.1 Trachymyrmex septentrionalis
GACCATTGACACATAAAATAATTTATACAAAATAAAGTACGAGAAAAAAATCAATATGTCTCGCGATGAATGAATTAATAGAAACATCCACACACTAATCTTTTCATTAATCCTCAATTCTTCTAATGAGATTAATAAATTGTTGATTCAATTCGCGTGTCTGGATCCCTGCGCGGCTCTTCATTCTCACAATCTTCTTTCAAGCGTCGAAAGCGGTGGGAGGGCCGAAGGAGAAGAAAAAAAAAGAGGAGGAAACTAAATCAATCGTTCAATTGTTCAATTCGCGGGTAATTCAACCTCGTTCTCCAAAACGATCGAGCGAACGACACGATACATCGTGTCGTATCGCATCGCGATGCTTCGCAATAAAAAACACGGAAGCGTCTCGACGCTACGACGCACCGGACGTAACTGAATACGCGAGCACACGTTTCTCTATTCGTAGGTATATACTCTCTCTCGTGCGCCTTCTCCTCCTTCATCTCCTCCCACCTCATCTCTTTCTTCTTATCCTCGTCTTCCCCCGATTTTGCCACTTCCTTTCATTTTCTCTTTCTCTCTTTTATTTTATTTCTACAAAAATTCATCGCGAATATCAATATTGATGCAATTTCAATTTTTATAATTACAATTATAAAAGCTTCTAAGGCAATGTATTGGAAATTTTTAATTTATAAATGATACAATTATAAATCTATCATATATATATATATAT
>NW_017304631.1:394001-394347 GCF_001594115.1 Trachymyrmex septentrionalis
GCCAAAGATGATGACGTATGTGATCAGGAAGTGTGACACATCTCGAGATCGCTATTTTAAGACGGTACGATGGATGTGACGAGGAAACTGCAAGCTGTTGAAGAATTGCAGAACTGTAACGACATTAAGGTCTACCAAGAATTTTTGATAACACGACGAATCAGCACTGATTCAACAATATAATTCTCCTTGAAAGCATTTAAATCTAACAAAATTCTATTCTTATAACATGCGTAACATAGTTTATTAAATGTACAGTGAAATAGAAATTTTTATAAATTATATATCCAAAATTATTTATACATATATATATATATATATATATATATATATATATATATATATA
>NW_017304631.1:394447-401073 GCF_001594115.1 Trachymyrmex septentrionalis
TAATCTCCAAATATATTACATATTAATAATGTATTAAGTATTAATAAGTAATATAATTCTTTAAATAGCGATTTCATGATAATTTGATTTTAATTTCATTGAATTAGTAATTCATATCACTATTTAACTGTCTGCAGAAATTATAATATTAAGTAATACAGATTTTAAAAATTTATTTAATTATCTACAATAAAACTCTATATTATATTTCATATATGCTTATTATTACTCCACAATCGAGATCAATATTTTCAACTACAAATTCTTTATTCAATTTTGAATCAATCTTTAAAAGTGTTAAAATGTCGAGTTATACAGATTACTTTTATGATTATTAATATAAAACAATAGTATGAATTGGAATATGTGTATGTAATGAATATGTATTTGTATGTACATAGATATACATGTGTGTTTAAATTCTTTCTTAAGCTAACTTTAAGTACGAAAATTGTGCAGTGCATCGGTATACCGAAGAAAGGAGAAGGTAAAAAGAAAGAAGAACTAATAAAAATTTCTAGACATCCGACGATGTTCCGGGAAGACAATATCTTTCCTCTACGGGCGAAAATAACGCGCTTAAGGGGGATGAAAATAGAGAATGAAAGAAGTTCGGCGGTCTTCGCAGCTGAAGGAAGAAGCCGCGACGACGACGGGCGACGGCGACGGCGACGGCGACGGTAGCATTTAACTCAAAATAGAGCATGATAAGCAACGCGAATGAGCGTCGTCGTTTGCGTAGGCGTCGTTGCTTAAATTAACGAATTAATGGAATCGCGTAGAGAGCCGTAAATTCATCAATAAGCGATCCGAGATCATCGTTGATTAGATTGCGACGTCACATCGCTCGATCACAACTATCACATCCTATCTAGTACATATTGTATTATAGTTCCTTATTAAGCTCCAATGAAATGTAACCCAAATTAATTTACCTCAAAAACTGAAAAAAATTAATGTTAGAATTTAACTTTATAATCTCCCAACAGTTTTGTTTCAAGCTCAAAACACAAACAATTAATTAAGTCTTAGACTGTCAAACAATTAATTAAGTTGTCTGTTTGCTTCCCAATTACTTATTTTTATCATAAAAATCTACAAAATCTTATCAACTATTATAAATTTTCGTTTTTTAATTTAATTCTTATACAAATTACTTTGTGATTTTACTTTAATAAAAGTTAAAATAACTCTAAGAGATTACTTTGATCAGCTTTGAAATAACATTGATTAAATAGTTCATCTATACAACATTTTTTTCTTCTCTTTTATTCCCTACTTATCCCAGATGTTAAATGGAATTGTAATGCAACATATGATCTGTTCGCGTCGATCGAAATCCAAGTTTTCAAAATGAGAGTCTGAAAATGAGATAGATAAATATTTGGGCGTTGAAAAGAGAGAAAGCGGAGATGCTGAGAGTGTAAAAAGTGCAAAGCAACGCGAACACACCTATAGTGTTGATAAGAACCTGTGAGAACTGCGTACGCGCTGATCGATATTCGACTTTAGCCCCGATTATCGCACACGACTGCCCCGCGTCGCGACTAGGCGCGCGCGTTAAAAGGCAACGCCATGACAGGCATTACAATTAATGATGCTGCTCGTATACGAGCCGCGCGGAATAACAATCGATTCGTGCACCTGTCGGGAATGCTCATGTCTCGTATGTATACCCGCTGCTCGTTCATTCGTCATTAAAACGACGGGATTCCCGCGGCTTTGCGAATGCTCTTTCAACCCAGCTTGCTTCCCAATTACTTATTTTTATCATAAAAATCTACAAAATCTTTATCAACTAAATTTTCGTTTTTTTTAAATTTAATTCTTATACAAATTATTTTGATTTTACTTTGTTATAATAAAAATTAAAGTAACTCTAAGATTACTTTAATCAGCTTTGAAATAATAAGATTTAGTTGCAACGTCTTCAAATTGCAAATATAAAATGAAAATAACATTTAAGTTACGTTCAGTTCTGTATATTAAATAAAAATAAAAACATATAACATTTTCTCAATGGTCAGAATTTATTCTGGTAATCTCGACAGTATATTAATGAAAATAAAATATAGTTCTACCTAAAAATTCATTTTTAAAAGTCACTTTTTTAATGAGGAAATTGATGATATTTTTTATATTTAGTACTAATTATATTGTTTATCGATCGTTATCTGAATTTAAAATTAGTTTTTCCACAAATATCAATTCTTTATACATTTCTGTTGTTATACATCATATACCTAATTACGTTTGTAGTGCTTCATATAAAAATGAGATTTATGTAGGTGTGATTTCTCTCGCGTCCGTACGAGTTGACGTGATGATCTTTCAGAACTTGATACTCGAATTAAAAGCATCCGTGGCTGTCAAAATTTTGGCAATTAATTTCCGACAGTTCGGTGGCCGTTTTTCCGACGGAGCGATTCACATACTGAAATTCGAGAGGCCAGTCAAAGGATAATAATTGTCCATTGGCACTGGTGTGGATGGTGGTAGAGGAACCATTGGTGCAAAGGGGACGCATGAAATTGAATATTGCTGCCGAACGATCCCTCCCGGAACGGCGGCGACACTGAGAGTTCAGGAGCCGGAAACGAAACTGTTAAAGGACAATAATTAATTCGTTCCTGACGGCAGTCTGACGGCTCGTTAGTCGCGTAATCCTGTCCATTTTTTTCCTTTCATCCTGCGCAATAATGCAACCGAGAGGATGATTTTGCAAGCAGAAAAAGGGGACAAGATGAAAGGTAAACCTAGTGTGTTTTTTTTTTTTCAAAGGCAAGAGGAGTAAATTGTTGGTTGAGATTGACTATGGTAAACACTTTCTACGCTTTTTTTTTCCTCTCAACAAAATTATTATAAACCCTTACATTCTTTAATCTGGTATTTTAGAATTTTTGCAGATTTTTTTCCATTGTTTTGAAAAAAACTGATTAAGTTCTTCTAAAAAAAATAAATTAAACCTAACGTATTGTACATATTTGTCATTTTTAACTTTTCAAGAATTTCCTCAAGTTTTTCTTTTATTACCTAAGCTCTTCGAGATGTTCTTTTGTTTGTTGAATTTTTTCGATAAAAATCTTGCCATTTGGATTGTGGAATTAATTCACTTTAACTCACGTGGACGGAAGAGAATGAGTTTTACTTTTCCCCAATAACGGCGAGGGGAGTTAGGGATGGTTTCCGTCGGCGCGACAATTTTGCGGGCAGAGCGCATCCCGCTTCGAGAGGACGAGGGGCAAAAAAGGGGTGAGCTTTGTTGCACGATTACAGCGAACGGGAGGTCTGCTCGTCTCGATGGACACAGGCGGCTATGGAACCAGCCTGCTGGAATTAGGTTTGCTTTAACCCGAACGATATCGAGACACGCCAGCCTTTGGGATAACGGAGTAAAGGAGAAGAGAAAATCGAAAGCGAAGGGGAAACTACAGGATCAAGAAACCATCTTTAGCACGTAATCCAACGAATAGGTCAGGATAATCCTCTTAATTTAACAGAGTGTTCTAACAGAAAGAGAAAGTGCAATGTACTTTCTTAAGTCTTTCTAAATGTTAAATTACGTGAAAGGAAAACGAGGACAGCGTACATACTTTATGCCACAGTTTAGTATTAGAACGCAAAAAATACAGATCTCTGGATCGAATGTTTCTTGCTTTTCTGACGGTCATTGCCCGGTAACTCCCTGTTTTTTCGAGCGGTAACCGCTCGAATCGTTACAAACGATCCGTATACCACCGCGACACCCTGCTTCCCCTGCGTTTTTCACCCTCTTTTGCTGCGCATTAACTGTACGCTTATTGTTAATTGCGTAGCAAATCTCTCGCGGTCAATTTTCTAATCGGCAAAGCGCGAATCTTGTCTACCCAGTATTCAAAAAGAAATTGTTAGAGATAAAAGTGAAACTATAGCGCGTACATTAGAATATAAAATCTACAATATATCGTACATGTAATCTAAAATTTAAGTCTTTTTCATTTTAATTATATGTGAGTTATTTTAATTATATGAACGTAATTGAATAAAAAATAGATTTGTGTCTATAAAAAAAGATTATATTGGAAACAGATAAGTGTACATAAAAAAAAAATTAACTCTTGATTCTAATTTTTGAAATTAACCAATCAATTATATAAATTATTAAAAATTTAATTTTTTTTATATGCGGAAAATATAATAAATATTTAAATTCAATTAAGAAATCACAAATTAAGAAATTATACGTATTCAAAAAATATAGTAACTATTGTCACAATATCTAAAATTTAATATTGCTAATTAATAATTATCATTTCCGAATTTTAATAAATCCATTCATTTCATTCATTTTTCAATTAAACAAAAAGTCCATACTATTTCATCAAAATATTTCGTCAAAATTGACAAGAGAGAAATTAATCAAAACTGAAGCTCATACGCGATTGAGAACCGTCGTAACCAAGTTATCATTCTCCCCAAGAACTAGATGGAGGATGCACCCTCTTCCCTCAGGAGGGTAGGTACGTGTCCTGCAACAAGCGTGTCCTATGTTCTCACACCCTCTCGAGATTCGAGGAAACCCTGTTGTTGTCATGACTACCAAACTCCCGTGAGAACAAAGTTATTTTTACGTCTGCCATATTACGCTGGGTTCTGATAAGATCTGATTAGCATCCTTTGTTTTTCCGTAAAGTTAAAGCCTATCCAAACATCTTTAAACGCTAATTCACGCAGACGTCGCGTCGTGCCAAATATAGCCACTTAAATAAGAGATAAAAAGAACAGCATATCTAAAGAAAAAAAAATATAATATCAAAACATGGTAATACAATTAAATTAGTGTTTTATAAAATTGTATAAAATATGAGTATACGTAATTTTAAAAAAATCTATATAATTTAAAGCTACCTTGTCAGATTGTTACTATATCAGAAGCGAGAAAACATTTAACGATTAAATTCAAATATAAATATTTTTTAATAAAACAACATTTGCAATTGAGATAGAATAGACTTCTAAAATGTACTAAAAACTATTTTTTTCGGGAAGAAATTAAATTATATTTATCTCTAACTATATTGTTAATTTGTCATAGTTGTAAACATAATTTATTTCATTTTTAGTTATACATAATTTATTTCCAAATATATAATAATTTATTTATTAAAAATGGAAGAAAAGTTTTTTATACATTTTACAAGATCGATTCTATCGATCGTAATTATTATTTTATTGAAACATATTTTCGTATTAATATATTTTACAAAAATTTTTAGTGTATATTTTCTCGCTTCTAAGGTAGTAGTGATGAATAAATCTCAGCGGTAATAATGGAGCTTTAAATATTTTATTTAAACTATTTGTAGCAGTTTTATATACATATACTATATATATGAGATATTTTCAAATTATTTCCGAAAAAATTCATGCAATAAAATCACTAGAACCTGATCTTTTTTTTTCTTCTCTATATAGTTGCAGCGTTATTTTCATTTTCTACTTTCTCTCTTTTGTTCGTCTCTTCGGCTTCCTCTTCAGGATGCTTGTAATTTGTTTTTTCGTAGATCACCGACCGGCGCCACGTGGGTTATGTTTTATGAATGAGTAGCTCACCTACGCGCCATTACGACGCGTGCACGTGCGTGCACACGCACTCGCGAGAGAACGAGCTAAATTTACCTGCGCTGCCAATCGCGATACAACCAGGCCCAACCCTGCTATTGTGCGCTGCCTCGTGTAGGCATCCACTCGCATACGAGTAACTGGCCCACACAAGAGACAAGCAAGACATCAGGCCCCCGCGACTATCCTTAAGGTCCCAGAAACCCGCGAACGTGTACAAAACTTTCGCCAGTGGGATTATCTTGCATAAGAAGGATAATAATTCGTCTTTTCTACAACAGTTATGTACTTTCAATGTGCAATTTCTTTGACAATGCGGTATAATTCTACTGTCTATGTGCTACCGTCACTATTTTATGTAAAATATAGACAATAATAAACTTGAGTTTCTAAACATGCTCTTCTCTGAAATAAAATTAATTTTGTTGAGATTTATAGAATAATTACAAAGTATACACACAGTCTCAAAATAAACGTACAGCTCTATATTGTTACTTTAATCTAATCTTATTAATTAAATTGTAATTGCATATCAAAAATTAATAAACTCATTTCCTGAATATTGTCTTGCGTGTTTTTCGCATGTGAGGCAAATACTATAACATGTAAATTTTGAAAAGATTTACAATTATTTTTGCAACCGTCAATTCTGAAACTTAATAAGGAACTCCCTTTGAAGAGAACCTGCTCTTCGGACGAAATCTGTACGGCAAACGCGTGTCGTTCGCAGACAGCGTATTACGAATTCAGGTTCCGTCACGTCGAAATTGCTATAATTCTTTCGACTCACGTATAGCGCACAGAAGACCGCTAACTCGCTCTCCGAAACGCTCTAACGAGCTTCGACGTTTGCTTGGGGTCGCACTCCTGATTCGACAGTAGTTCTTCCCAAGTAGCATCCTTTTGCGCTCCATAGGAAGACAGAAAAGCTCGACAACACGTGCCTACTGTAGCTTTTCATCTTTCAAAGATGACACCTTAACAATACTGTTTCATTTTTTATCTTAAAAAAATAATTATTTTTA
>NW_017304631.1:401173-403795 GCF_001594115.1 Trachymyrmex septentrionalis
TTAATGTGCTTAACAATACTGTTTCATTTTTTATCTTAAAAAAATAATTATTTTTATCATCTATGTTATATACTTAAGCACATTAATTATTTTACATATTTTATTAAATCTTTCAAATAAATTATAACAGTTAAATTAATTTTATCGTATATCTTTGTGTAGATAATAGCTACACACCTCGAGCTATTATACCTATATAATTGTATACTATTAAAAGTTTAAAAGAATTTTAAATGAAAAAGAAAATGTATCATTCATATTTTATTTTATTTTATTTATTAAAACGCAAAACTTTTTCTTTTCCGCGTATAATTTAAAAAGACATGCTAGTACAGTGAGTAATTCGATTAAAACGAAGAGAAGGTAAGTCTGCCATTGACGTGGGCTCATAATTGCGGTTTCAACGCCGGCAGTGACACTGGTTCTGTGACGTGGTTCGACATGTCTGTTTTCGCGCGAAACGTATCGGTACGATATTCGTGTGATGTGGCATTTCCGCATGGCATTTGATGTGGACGCAGTGTGGCACATAGTCCGGAAGGTCTCTGAGAGTATATACGGGGAATATTGATTTTTACACATCGCGGACGTCCTTTTTCAGACGGCTGACCGAAATTTCTTCCGAGTAGGATACAACCAAACATATGCCAAAAATAAATAATATAATAATTTCAAGACTAAAATATTAATAAAATATTACAATACATTAGATCAAATTTATATTAAATTCTTATAAAAATTTTGATTTGCATTTAAAAAAATTTACACGCCAACGACGCCAGAGTAATTTCATCGTTCTTTTTCGCTGTAGGTAACAACGTTGGGAACGATCCGTACGGTAACGAAAGATGAGCAGCAAACTGCGAAATAACATCGAAAAAAATCCGTGCAGAGCGAAACTTGATAGGGATGCGAAATTCGTTTTTCGTTATAAGCCGGATACAGCTTTGTCGGCGTATTTATTTAACACCACCACCCTGCACGCGTCTATCTCGATTATTTTTTCAACATCCTGATGCATCCTGCTGTGCGGCCGGATTATGAGTATTTATGTGTTCAGGGCGCGGCACGAATAGAAAGAGAAATATTTGTTCTGATATGAAAACATCAAACAAATTAAACGGATATGAGAGATAACGATTTGAAAATTTGGAAAGTAAACTACATTTTCTTGAGAGATGTCCTGCATCCTTCTATTCATTTCAGCATATTCAAGCTCGTGACTCACCTCGCTATTCAATTAAAGGTCTATTTTCCCGGTAAGATGACTCGATAGACGGAGATATGTGCTTGCCTTGGGGTAGGTTCATCCCTATATCGAATGTCGTAGAACAAATACATGTGCATATACGTATATCGAGTACAGATATGCGTGAATACGACCTAAATCATTTATCGTCCGATTGCCAATTTACAGCCCCACGAAAATTGCTCTTGTCAGGCCGTGTGCCCTTTTTTGCGCGCCCTTCACGTTATTTCAAGTTCTTCTTTCTCAATCGATATCACGTGCTTCAATAAAATCAAATATATATATATATATATATTAAAACTATTAAGTACATTCAAATATCAAGTACATTAAACGACAATCAGATTAAAATTAAATAAAAATAAAATAAAATTTATTGCAGCGACATTTCCAAACAACATTTTTTAAGTATAAAAATATGAGTTATAATAGATTGTTTATCGCTCGTATTTTATTTCGCAAATATGCAGTTGCTATTTACGAAAACAACATATCAACTGGCTAACAACATCCCCTACAATCTGCACGGATCGCTCATTCGTAAATATTTGTATCGCGACATATGTCAAAATTCGTTGATCCATGATATGAGATGGTAGCAGCAGTAATTCTCACTAACCGTGAAAAATATTTTTTTTTTTCTATAAGATATCAACTCTATTGCTGTTTATGGAAAAATTAAAAAATTAAAGTAAACGTATTAATTAATTCACTGTTGTAATAAAATTTATGAATTTTAAAAGACAATGTCTTAGCTTCGACAAATATCTGTTGCATTTTAGTATCACATACTCAGAGAGCAAATAAGATAAATTACATGTCAAGAAAAAGATAAGAGAAAGAATAAAAGAGAAAGAAACATAACATCCAATAAGACGCGAAATTAGATCGCTCGTTTCCGCGCGAATGATTGAGCCACGCAAGACGCAATAATGACGCGGATATGTTTACTTTGTCGAAAGGAATAGAAGTATGGACCAACCTGGTCCTTAGTGACGAGAAAGGGAAACAATCACCCTCCTTCCTGCAGGAAGACGTTACTGTTCCCTAAGGCAAATATCACAAAAGAATAAATGGAAAGAAGAAACGAGAGCTGTATTCACCGAAATCGATCGCTATGACATTAATCTTGAATTGTCATGATTGAAAACAACGAAATCTTATTTAACTTTTCATAGATTTTTATTAATATTTTACAAGTATAAAAGATAAAGTCTAATTCTTAAATAAGATTCAAGAATAGACATGGAAATGTTCTTAAATATCGATTCTGAGATTAAAATGCAAAATAACCTTTTTGTAATTACACACATATGTATGTGTGTGTGTGTGTGTATAAATATATATATATATATATATAATATTATAAGATT
>NW_017304631.1:403815-410294 GCF_001594115.1 Trachymyrmex septentrionalis
TTTTATAATACATATATAAATATATTTTTAGAATTACATTCTTTTTTTGTAATTTTAAAGAAAGATAAAGCTTCAAGAAGATAAAGAAAAATATCTTACAAATTAAGATTACCTAACTAAGGATTAATATTATCTTCAATACAACTTTAATGGGCAATGCCAACTTGCTTTGATCGCAAGCTAATGAACATCCTTCCTTTCGTCAAGGATTACTCCTTTGGCAATATATACGTATAAGGAACAAAAAGAGAACAGTGCACCTTGCATGATGAATGCTGGTAGCCGATAGCATCCCTTAAAGTAAACATCGCAGAAGGGCGACGGCGGACTTCTTGGGGGTTGATCAAAGTGCCTTCACACCCCCGGGCAGCATATTTGATAGTCTTCGCGACCCTCTTGCTACTCGAGAGAGGACTCTACCTCGAGTCTTTTACAAGCGGAACACTGTATCGCAGAACTATGAGGACGGAAAAGGGCAAGCGGAGAATGATACGAACTGTTCAATTTTTCACAGGTTGACCCGACTTTCCTTTACCTTTGCAAAATATAGTTCATTTTTAAAGACCATCCAAAAAATTCTTTAGTAAATAGCAGAAAAATGATTCTCTTACAAAAATTATTTCTTTTTAGAAAAATATTTTATGTCAGATTTAATTACAATTGTTTACAATTAGTTTATTAAAAAATTCTAAGTATTTTATATTATTTAATAATCATATCATTTGTATAATTTTAAATATCTTATGTACTTAGCGCATTTATTTTATTTTTCCATGTTTACTTCTCTTTTAATTTTTCTACAATTATAAGCAATTTATTTAAATTAACTAACTGACTTCAAATATGTAATATTTATTTTTATTAAAATTATGTTAACAATTTTTATGTAATAGCCCCAGGATACTCGAGTATAGAATAAGAAAAATCACATATCAATGAAATAAATAGATAACAGATATCATGTTCCAAAGAATTTTTTACAAATGATATCCGTCATTTTGAATTTTCAATTTTCAATTTTCAAGTACATATTGCTACTTTATGTTTACTTATTGTACGATTTGCGCATTGTTCCCCATGGGAAACATATTACTTCGCTATGACGATTATTTCACGATTATTTCTCTCGCAATAGCGAGATTGCATGAAATCCGCGAGTCGCCGGCGGGGAAAATGAAGCAAAACTCGATGTGCGTAGCGCCGCAAATTTGCAGCTCGGTTTCCGAAATTAGCTCGACGAGGGGTATAGGAAAATCAATTTGCCTCGAGCGATGAAAATGCTAGTTGGGGGTGCAGAGGATATCGTGGAGGCAGGGAGAGAAGAGGGCGAGAAGAGAAACGATATCGGAACGGAGAAGTTCGAATGTCCACGTTAAATGCGACGATTCGCTGCTAGTGCTCACGAAATTACTTCCGTTTTTCGATTAATTCGAGAATGCCAGCAAGCGTGCGAGAGAGCGTGCCACTGACAGTTTCATTTCATGTTTGCATTCGGAATTCCGCATCCCGAATTTCCCGAAAATTTCCAGGTGAGGAATAATTCAGTCTCTGATACGCTTTAATGGCGCGAAATCAATCTTTTATAAAAAAAAAAAAAAAAAAACAAAATGTATGTTTATCTACTTAATTTGATTGAAAGTGAAATTTAATTTATGATGTCTCGTCGGTTTGTATTTTGTAACTTAATAATTATAATTAAATAATAAATTAATATCACATAATCCCCCAAATAGTTAAGTTATCGATTCGTAAAGATAATATAAGCGGTATATACTTCATTTAATTACAATTAAAAATGTAATTCATTTTAATATCCCACAATTTAATAAACATAAGTGAATTATATAATTTATCATTGTAGAACACCTTTAAATAGATTATTTCAATTTCAATATTATTCAATCTTCTCTATTAAACGACTTAATATCAATTAATTCTTAAATAAAAGATATAATTTAGGGATCTCAATTGCAATTGATTACTGTTATCAAGAAATGATTTATGGATATTTTATCCCCTTCAAATTGATTAATAACTGATAAAAGCATTCAAACAAAACTTGATTGCAAAACTAAAACTGAACTACCTGCTGCGTGGTTTTTCCACGATGCTGCCATTGATAAAAATGATCTGCATTTAAAGACCATCCGGGTGCGAAGCTGAATCCCTCTGATGGCGCTTGCGAGATAGATGGAATTGCACCGCATAAGCACATGCGATGACACAGTAAGGGATCTGGTAATTCCGTATAAACACTCCTTTTATCACCGAACCATCCTGCTGCAGTGCACTTGTCGCCCAGTTGGATTGAAGTATCCTGATTGCATCGCGATTGCATCAGCATCTCTTTCTCTAGGGTGTACAAAGTTTCGAACTCCAAAAAAGACATGCCCGGTCCTTCGTTGACGCAAGTCGACGTAGTCGACGATATTCTGAGTCCCAGACCCATCTGGCCTTGAAACGAATCGTCATCAAAAGATGACAAGAACCTCCTCGGCGAACGCTTGGGACTATGATACGCCTGTTGACGGTCTTCGGAATGTCTTCTGGGCGACTTCCGATCGTTGGAAACTCTTCGTGGCGATGTCGATGATCTGCTGGGACTCGACGATGAAGATTCGATCACTTCCAAGGATCTCTCTGAAGTGTTTCCCGCCAAGGAGGGTATTAACGATCGTGAGGATGTCACTCGGCAAATTCTGCTTTTCGGTTTGGCTCCGTTGCCAGTACGAGAGTAGCCCACGGGCGTCTTGAGACCCGACATTGTTCTTCTTTCATCTTTCGAGACGCTCTACAAGATCGCGATTCGTCAAGCATCCAGAGAAATCCAAAAAAATGTAAAGAAGTGGCGATTTGATGAAACTGCATTCGCGGTTCTTTTAATTCAACTGATCAACAATTTCAGCTTTACGTCGCAAAAATAATTCACTCGATGACGGAGACGATGATGAAGAAAATATAATACGAAAATATAATACGATATTCAAATCACGGTCAAAACGGTTTTGCTTATGTACAATAATTTCACGAAAAATTTATAAGTCTTTCGAATTTATAATCCCAATGTATTATTGAATTTATTAAAGAAATATTTTTTTAATTTTTAAATTTACCTTTTGAATTTACTTATCCTGTCACAATGTACATAAAATATTTACATTAAATAATTTTAATTGATAAAAGTTTTATGTCCCCTGCTATTATTGATAAAAACTCATAATCTACGGTTAATAAAAATTGAATAATATAATCTATGAATTAAATATTAGAAAGCACTCTTTTTTATAACTGACACAAATTACAGAAAATATAATTATATTTAAAAAAGCATATAAACCCAAAAGGATTCATTAATTATGCTTCTCGACAAGTTAATTTCACATTTTCTATCTTGCCTTTATCAAAGCTTTTTAGAAAAATTTTCACTTTCGAGCAATCATTGACGTCCACTAATTAACCCTGAAGCCACAGACCGACGCGGAAGGGTGAATACACGAGCACCCTTGAAAGGATCGTCGGTAGGACTGACGGTCCGGCCCGTTACAGGACGATGCGAAGCATCGCGGTGACGAGCGCGCGCACGCGCACACCTTGTAATTATAATGGGTGAGCTTAATACTTGATAGTATTGTATATTAATTGTGGAATACAAAACAATGTATATTATTTACACTGTTTCGTAATATTATATCTAAAGGTTACATAAAATATAACGTTAACCATAATTATATAAATTAATTTCTAATCATAGATAAACAGTTTCTCAAGAAAAAAGTAACATCAACCAATTGATTACGTAAATTTATAAATTACTTTTCTGTTTATTTATCTATTACAATTAATTAATTAAATTCATATACGTATACGTGTGCAGGTGTACATTACACATGCACACAAAAAATAATTTGCATACCTATAATGTATAATAACATATCAATTACACAAGGTGTTAAAAAATACCATTTAGGTAGATAGGCATTTATGGTAGATGGTACACACCATACTGACAATGAGTAAAAAAGTCTTTTTATTCAATATATGGTGTGTAAACTATTTACTATATATAAATGCTGAATGATTTATTTTGTGTACCCTGCATATACATATAAATGGATAATTTTCCATATAAAAACGATTCCTCAACTTCTTTTTCAAAAATAGTTTTTCATGTTCTAAAAACACTATGTACACGATCAATTAAATGAGAAGTAACAAGAGTTGCTTTTCACTAATTATAATATTTCACTCGTAGTATGTGAGCGCTGGTTATAAATTTTGTGACTACTTCTGAGGTAACTTTTTACATACTTAACTCTGTAAAATTAAATTACCATCGTTAATTGCTGGGTACTAATGGAAATCGAGCGTATTCAGATTATGACAAGTGGCATTCAAGGAGAAGAGAAAAGAGATTTAAAGAAGAAGAATTTAAAGGGATCTATACAGGAATTTTGCAATTTGTACATTTGCAATTTATACACTTATGTAAATACGTTCGTATAGTCGTTACTTTTTTTCTATATAAAAAGATATTTTCATTAAACTAAAAATTTTATTTAAAAATAATTCCCGCAAGTAAAGAAAAATTATAATTAAATCAAAGAATTTGTCATTTTAATTTTATCATAATTTCTCTTCTTAATAAAAACCTTATTTTAAAAAAAAAAGCTTTATTAAATATACAAATTAAAAGGTACGAGATAAATTTTTTTAGTACTCATTTAACATTATAATACAAGAACGCTTAATATTATAATAAAAGAACAGTAAGAATTTTTTTTCTAGCGTATCTCTTTTGTCGCAATTACTTTTATTCGCCGATATATCGGCAATTGAAGAATCATCGACGCACCAAGCCCATCCCCGTAGTCGACGATATCTCTCGAATAAACTCGGATTTTCGAAGGGTCGAAGATCGAACGCAGGACGACAAAGAACACCGACAACATACGAGAGCGATAAGAAGATGAAAAAGACGCGGTCTTTCTTGTCGGTCGATATCTCGATCGCTGCCAAGGTATTTTTCGACGTTGCTGCAGAGAGATAGATTAGTAGAGGGAATGCAGAGACGAAAATCACCATTTCAACGTGTGTACACGTGGGGTGAATATTATAAAAGCGCCATCGTGATGAAGGAAAAGGTACGCCACCCTTCGAAAAAGCCCTCTCTTGATACACCATGACGGGTGTCGCGGTGTTGTGTCGGCACAATATCTCCCTCCCCCCTTTCTCTCACCCCTTTTACTCTGACAGCCTCCCATAGATCCTGCAGAACGAATCTACATATTTATAGCAAGTGCTTGGTGTACCAGAAGATTTCGAATGTATGCTAACTAATAAGTTCACACCATCTCTCTCGTCCGGATAATATCAGAAAACCGAGGGCGATGTTAATTATCTGTAATCCCGATGCTTATATCTTATATTTAATCTTTAGAATCGTTTCAATATTAATCCCTAAAGCAAAACTCAAGTACGAAATTTCGTGGTAAAAATAATTTCTGGTTTGCTTTCCAACATGATTTATAATCGTTTTCAAGAATAATCCTCAGAACAATACGGAAGGAATGTGCGTGTTGATGAGAGAGAAAAAGAAGGAATCTAAAGTCAAAACGAAGACACGCGTATGTCATTTAACACTGAAGAGGGTTCCTATATGAGCTTTTAATTTGATTCCACTCAAGCGATAATCTGATATTTTGACCCCTGTACCATCCCGAAAAGGATTTTTTGGGTGCTGACGCGTGCAGATTTGGATTAGACATTTTCGTGGGGGAGCCAAGATAACAGATAACCTTCTAGAAGAATACATCTGAATAAAACGAGAAGAATTAAATATATTAATACATCAGCATTAAATACCTGCGTCAAAATTATTTTAAAGAATTGAAAATTCCAAAAAAATCTTTAAAGAACAAAAAACTCTCAATATCATGTAAGCCCGAATGAATAATATCTCGTTATTAATGAAACCAGTTGAATCGATATGAAACCCCATACGCAAGCAAACACACATACGAATGGACATGAGCAACGAGTGCTAGCAGCCAAAGGGTCGTAGCAATAATTAATAAAGCAGTACCACCAGGCTTAACGTTACTACGACTCCTCGCTTTCCATTCGCTTTCCGCTCTTCCCGTCGACTTACTTTTCCGTTTCCACGATTCAATATAATAATGTTCCTGTTCGCTTGGTCCGGGCCCTGTGGTTTAGCCCTTTGGACTAGGGGTTCTCAGCCAGCAAGTGAATTGTCAGATAAAAATTATAAGATTGAATTAAATATCACTGAGAAACAAACAATAAAATTATATCTCTTCAGCCTCATAAAACACAGTTTTAATATATGTATTTTCCTTTAATAATTTATTTCCAACATTTAGTCTTAAAAACATTTAATTTGTTCTTTCTATTAATGACTATTATTATAAAAAATTTTAATTTATATTATAATTATATTCATTTTTTTTTTACAATTTCCT
>NW_017304631.1:410394-420021 GCF_001594115.1 Trachymyrmex septentrionalis
CACCCGAGAAGGGTGTATCACGGAAAGTATTATTGCTATGTTACTGGCTTCAGGATTATTACGAATCATTTTTCCGCATGAAAGTGAAGCCTTAGATACACAAAAAATCCTGCAAGCAAAATGCAAAATGGAACATATGAAATTAAATTAATGTAATTTTAAACTAATTACATTAACTTGGATATATAAATAAAAAGTTATTTCTTAATTTTCATATTTTAATCTAATATATTTCTTAAATATTACAGAAAAAAAAGTAGGATTTATAAATGAGAATCGTGACACTTAATAATAATAGCTAAGATATTTCTACAACATGTTCCATAAATGTTTATCTTCATTCTCGATTTATGATTCAGTTTACATCAGCCAGACGACCTAATAAGATCTCATCTGACAGAGCAGCAGATCGATTGCTGATGCATACTAATGACTGACCAAACTCACGATAACTCCAAGAAAATATTTAAAAATCTATTAACAATAAGCTTTTAAAGCTAGAAGAATTCCTTCAACAACATCAATATTTTTATTCAGTATTCTGAAAACAAAGTACTCGTATCTATACTTGAATGTAAGTATCCCTATACATATATTCTTTTTTCCATTCAATATAAAACAATAAGACTTTCATTATATAATAATCGAAAAAAAGTGGAGTTTGTGAAAGAAGCTAAATTCACCTGTTTATGAAGGGGAAGAAAAATCTAAGAGGGGATAGAAAAACATCGCGTGCGGGAGTGACAAGCCACGTGGAATAAGCAGTCAAATTCCATGTGCTCAAAAAATTGATATAAAAGTGATTCCCTACCCTCTTTATATCGAAGCTGAGTCTGTCTTCTCTTCGCGGTCTGTTTGATGTCTCATAAATGTCTTTAATTTCGGAAAAATCCGGTCTGATCAGCGAATCGTTTTCAATATAGGTACGTTACAAAAGTTGCTTAGGGGGTCGAAAATCTCAATGCTACATCTTGCCTATGTAACATACTCGTACGTGTGCGTGCGTGCATGCGTGCGTGCGTATATGATGATATTAAATGAGGATTTTCACTTTTGCAAGTAATTTTCTACACGATTTTCCAATTGATTAGTTTTAAATAATTCATAATTGTTTTGTTAGTAAAATATGTATAATATTTGCAATAATAGAGTATATGTTAAATTAAAAAAATATTAATAATTTTTAAATAAAGAAATTAAATTAATAAGAATTAAACTGATGTAAGAATCATTATCACGTATCATTTACACAACACTTATATCAATATACAATATTAATATAGGTGTTGTGTAAATATATGTGAATATCCATAGTGTATTGAGTAGGTCCGTGAGTTTGTTAAACCCAAAAATGACTATGCCGATCAGGGTCATCCTTGTGAAATACTAAAGGTGTCATACATCTTTGATATATGTGTCGCCATCAAACGGTAAGGAAAGAAACTTACTTTACTTTTATATTATATATACGAAAGAAATATGTATTTGAAGTTTTTTTGTTATAAAAATGTTCTCACAAATCTCTGTATTTTTATATGGAAAATATTCTAGTTCCTGCAAGTATATTCATAAATGTTTATTGTATAATTGTATAAACTTCAATTATACGTAAGAATCACAAAAAATCTCGTTTGGAGCATAAGCTTGTACGAACAAAAATATTTCTCTCTTTACTATATTCTCAAACTGTGTTATTTGAGTATCATAAACATAAAATATAATATAATTAAAATATTTCCTGTTTTTTAATTGCGTAGACAAATAAAATAGTATCTTCTTTAAATGAATAATTTGATTATAATACAGTCACGTGTGCTTACAGAGAAAAATCAACAGTAAACATATTAAGAAGCGAGACAAAGTTCCGTCGAGTAGGTACCCTCATGAATGAGTGGCAGGAAGGGCGCCACGCGCGCGCATGCCTACGTACGAAACGAGGGTGAACGTAATTCCTTCGCACCACGTGCTCGTGCACCCATGGGGTTTGCCCTACGCAACTCGTGACTCATAAGATTTATAGCTCTTTCATCGCACTAAACTCTATTTCTTACGGAAATGCATAGATAGTTCTAAAACATAATCGGAAGACGCTTGACAAAATTAAAAATAAAATTCAGGGAAAACAAATTAAAAAAGATTAAAATCTAAAAATTAATTTTAAAAAAGGTTTTTAAAAATAAAGTAACTATATTACAACGTTATAGAACAAATTAGTATCTATGAATTTTCGTTGGAAAAATGCCTGCGTGCTACCACGGTAATTATATAATCCTCTATCTTTTTATGTTTTAAAGCATTTTTATGTGTTATTATTTGAATTTAATTTTCCAACTTGGTTTTTACTAATACTTATGAATTACCTATACCCCTATTAAATAATTATCTATCTAATAATATCTTGTATCTTAAATTTAGAAAATAATTGATACTTAATAATTTTATTTCCTAAAAAAAAGAAAGAACACAAGTTACCTTGGCTTGACGTTCTTCACAAGGACAATTTCGCAATTTCTCCAACTGCAGTTGAATAAGATGAAAAGCCGAATATTTCTGACTTTCCGGCGATAAAGGCGAATTCGGCGATTCTGGTGATCCTAAGCCGGAGCTTTTACTGTCGCTGGTCTTAATATTGTCCTTCGTAGTTTCTTTCTTGATCAATAGATCTTGCTGCGGTGATAACGGTGATAACGGCGAGCCAAATCCCGAGCTTTCCGAACTCGAACTCACTAAACCGCGATTTCTGCAGGATCTCGTCGCTTTCGGTCTAGGAATCAAACTTCTGAACTTTAAGGACTCAGATCGGCGGATCGTACGACAAACAGTCGGTTTCCATTCGATCGGTTCACAGTACAAATTCAAACCAAAGACTTTCCTGATCTCTACTTTTCCGCCAGATAAATTCTGCAAACGAATTTCTTCAAACACCTTATCAGTGTCTTTAAATTTCTTATCGGTTTCGTTCTTGATCTCTTTCTTGCGAAATTTATGATTTTTCGCAAAAGAATTTTTCAAAAAGTCCTTTTCCCACTCTCCAAAGTTTTCTTGAGAAAATCTTCGTTTATTCACAAACGCTCGTTTCGTTTGCGCTAGCACTTTAAATTTTTCAGAATCGCCGTCTTTTTTACAAGGATGATTCAATTGAAAATAGCCCAAATTGTTTTTATCATCGTTAACGGTCCCTTTAAGAATATCTTTGGCCACGTTCAAATCTACAGTACCTGGTTCTGTTAATTCCAGACGTCTTAAACCATAACCGCCGACGCAATCTTGAAGCTCGTAATACTCGACGTTCTCGAAATGATCATTCAATGATGCCGAGAACGATGCGTTCAACGATGCCGGACGTCGCTTTACCGTACCGGTCTCATGACTGGGAGAATCCCAATCCACGTGAAAGGTCCTTCGTTTCGAGGACATTATATGATTTTCTTTTCAGCCTCGACATCGAGTAATATGTTTAATCGCAATCGCAATCAAATTTATTATGTTATATTTATTTAATTATAATATATGTTTATCAAAATTTAAAATTATTTAAGTACACAACAAGCATGTACAATTCCATAATTATCCATTTAATATACATTTTTTTCAAAATTGTTTCTCGTTATTACGTATATACACAGATTTCCATGTAGTACAGAAGCTTACAGTAACATTGATGTAACATTGCAATGTTACTGCAATATTTCTGCAACATTGTAATATTGTTGCGGTATCGCTGATCTGTGCTGTCTGAGTTATTACACATTCCTTTATTAAAGAAATTTATTATATCTCACATTTTTTATAATTAATATTATTTCTCCAGTCTATTTTTCTTATACCCGAATCTCATTGTATCCACAAGAATCACAATATCACATATTCAAATATTTAATTATTTAATAGTGTACATTTTAAAAGAAATTCTTGTAAAATTCACGGAAGGAAATCACACCATCGACGATAAACATATTTTCGGGTGTCTGCGCCCGAACAATAGATGCACTTGCTAAGGGTGCCTGGGGCAAACTGAACCCACCCCTAAGCGAGTAAGCACTCACTCTCCGCCGAATACGAAAAGCAGCGTATGTATGCGTACACATATATTGTAGTATACGGGATAGACCCCCGGCCTACGACAACCCCAAACGCATATCATAGCCGCGGGGCCGAAAACTAATTACATTCGGCTACAGGGTTGGTGTATGATCGCACCATATTGCAAGTATGTCGTGCCGATGCGGTCGCATGAATTCCGTGAAACGAGCTCTTACATCTAGCAAGACGCTTTATGTGAAATGTCATTCTCATTCGACAAAAAGATTCACGATATGAAAGCGATATGTTATTTATAATCATAAAATATATGAATGTATTTATTTTTTGCATTTTTTTTATTGTAATTATATTGTCTAATTTTTTAAACTATAATACAATTTCACTTCAGCAATTTCAAAAGAATATTTCTATAAAATTCATCAGCGCAAATATCTTAATGACATAGAACAAAGTACATCATAAATCGAAAGGAACTGATAAGAAAAAAGAGAGTGCGTGATCAGTAATTTTCTCTAATATTATTGTATAATAGAAACGTCTGTCGTTGTGCCCCGACTACCGCTTCATGAATAGCATTTGGATACAACCTCATTGCTTTAGTTGGCGGCAAAAGATAGGGTGACAACCCTCTTGTGCGGAGCAACCATCATGGAATAGTTTTAAAGTCAATATCTATTTGCTATTTAAAAAGAATATAAAAATACAGCAAACATATACTGTACCAATAAAAATAATGGAACTCGACAAGGAATTTATCCGTGAAAAGATATCTAAAAAATTTTCTCTTTAACATTGAAGACTTGATTTTGATGATTTCTTTGAAACCCTAATAGCACAATATTGCGGTATATGTATTATCCTTTCGAGGTGCATATAATTAATTAATATTGGGGCTAGGCCGGAATTTAAAAAAATCTCTGTCTAGCCCGCGAAATTCCGGGTCCATTTCCTATTCGGCCGCAAATTCCCGCATTACTAACGAATAGGATTTCACGGCTCGGAGAGGCTTACAACTTATAATCCTGGTGTATCCCGTTATAGGTTTACCCATCATTCCCTTCTCTTTCACCCTGTCGATGTACCCGAAGATTAAGCCTGCACACTGCCGCATCGCATTTTGAACCATACGTGCGTATCGCGTGGCCCTTCTTTCGAATCGGATTAAACTGCGGATTGCACGCGTCATTTAGCTGATCCGTAAATGCATGAAAACTACGCAATATTGCATATTCGAAATCGATTGATCAGACCAACTAAAAAAATTGTGGAAACAACTGTTATAACATAAATTATTGAGAAATATATAGTAAAATTTGACGCAATATTGCATATTAAAAATTAATAGAAATAATTTTCATTTAAGCAAAATGCATCTTTTATCAATAATTTACATAATTATACATAAGTTATTACTAATTTAATGATATACTATAAAACATTTTTTTTTTAATAAATATGTTTATAAGCAATTATAGTTGCAATTTGAAATTTTAATTATAATAATATTATATTTTAATTTTGCAAATAATGGCGCGATTATATTAAGAAAAATTTCATGGGAATCTTCATAACTATCCATCGGTTGGATAAAACTCTTACCGACCGTAGTAAACTTTGCAGTAAACGATATCGAAAGAATGGTTTACATAAAATAAAATATACTATATTATAAAATTAATATAACTAAATTTTAATATCAAATATTTATTTTAATTAAAAATGTTTGCTTTGTATGTATCTTCGAATTTCTTCACGTTTTAATAATTTTATTATAAGCTTATAAGTAACAGCTTATAATAAAAAAGAAAAAATTTTTTGATATAACTTAGATATATTTATTTTGCAATATCTTGCAATTTTTTGACAACATTTCAAATCCTTAAAATATAAAATAAAAATACAAGATACATTATGTGATTTAGAGTTTAGCCTAAGTATTTGCACTAAATGATTTGATTTTTGCAAAAATAATTTAAAAGTATTTTTTGGAACAAATATAGTTGTCAAAAATCACTGGTCATAATGCTCGAGGGTTGCGACCCCGTCGAGAGATGGAGCCCCGGAGGCAAATCGTGAGGGCCGCAGCAGTGAGGGTGGAAACCGAGCTAGTATTCCACTATGGATTTGCCATTAATTCGAGCCGTCGAGAAACTTTTGTCCCGCATCAGTTACGCGAGCTACCTGCGACTTTCCCGAAAAAAGGAAGGAGGAAAAGAGGACATTGCCGTTCTTTCTGGCATTGCCATCTGGCGAGAGGTAATTCCGATACAAGTGCTCTCAAGGCAAAGCCCGTGAATAATAGAAACCCGTCAGTAACACAATTTATATCAGCACGATTTACTTTCAACGTCTCATCTTATGGATTTTCATGTAAAAATTTTTTTAAATAAATCACTGTTAGAAAAAAAAATTGTACATATAATTTTATATGTACCTAAAGAGATATTTGGACTATATTTGTTAATATTTTATCATATTTTATCTTATTAATTAATTTATTTATTTATTAAATTGAAATAAAATATATCAACTTCTAATTATCTTTAAAATTATGATAATGAATTATACATCTTATTTCCAATATTATTAAAATTTCATCACACTATAAAAAAATATTTAAACATATCTAAATATTTCAAATATTTAAATAATATTTAAATAATTTTTCAAAATTTTGAATTATTATTTATTACTGTTAAAAAGATTTAATTCTATGATTTAAAAAATTTTCTGATTAGTAGTTAAATTAATTACTAGCATAAAAAAATCTCATACACGAGTAAAAAATCATATTCATACATCCAAAGATTTCCTGACTTAAAAAAATTGTGAATAAAATCTAAGATGATTTTGAGAATATATAATTGTTAAAATACAAATCGAGGAATATCTTCTGGTAGAAATAACAATTCGACGCTTTCGTCGTAACAATGTTTGCTATGTTTGCTGCGAAAAGCGGAAACAGGTCTCTTCGACGTGACAACGGCGGCGGGAAACGGTTGCAGCCCCCGACCACGTTCTCACGTTCATGGGGGCGGATTTTCCCACGTGGCCGTTAGATCATGCGCGTTCCGAGCCAGTAAAACTTTTGTCCAAGAGCCGCGTTTATTGCGGCTGAGCATTACCTTGACTCCTAAAGAGCGATAGAGAGGGAAACCAGAAAGAGGGGCGGGAGGATTGAGGGAGGGCGATCAACGATGGAAAAGCGAAAGTTGACTTTAAAGTTTCAAGGGGATGTTTTCCTAGTCACTTTCCCTGCCGATTTCACTTTCCAAGACCAACAAAAAGAATCTAAGTACCTGTCACTGTTTTCGGTAGCTACTCAAATTTGGAAATCTCTCTCTCTCTCTCTCTCTCTCTCTCTCTCTCTTTTTGCCATATAAAAAGATTAAATTTTACTTTATTTTGCATATAGATATTTATGGACAGAGGAAAAATAGTATTTTCTTATCAGATCAGAAGTAATATTGCAATCTAAAATTAAACAGAATTTTGAAAAAAAGAGAGAGAGAGAGAGAGAGAAAGAGAAAACAGAAATTTTATTTATATATATTCCTCAATTTCCTTCAGCTAAACACTGCTTTAATACGTACATGGTTTTTCTTCCCATGAAAATACAATTATAATTTTGAAAAAAAATTGTAACAATAGCAGATATTTTCAGTAATAATTTTATTTCTTAAAATTTCGGATCAATTTAATACTTTTCTAGATATAACTATAATGATGAGAGACTTATTCTAACTTGTATTTTCCTTCTTTCTGCAATATGATAAAGGAAATCATATTAAGACCAAGTTTCCCCGACTTTTCTCAAGTTGCACCTTCACTTTCGATTTTATACCTGACACTTCCGACCAATTAAATAGACAGAAACGACATTAAGGGGGACGAATTTCGTGTTGCTCATTAAGATCATAAAATTCGAATCTTACAGTTTAAATTAATGCGGTACTCGTTTTAACCATTATATAAGTTAATCCCGATTTCTTAATCTGCTCGATATTATTTTAAATTTGCAATTGTTAATAATAATTACAACGTATACCTAATATTAAATATTTAATTCAAATGTTTATATATTTACAATAAAAAATTCTATTTTCTAATATTTTTTTCTAATATTAATAATTATTAATTTTAAGATCTAAATACATCAATGTTTTAGAATAATAATGTAATTTTTCTTTAAATAAAAAATAGAAAAGGTAATTTGTCAACATCTGCAATGAAGAGATGTTGACAAATTAAAATAAGCATATGTCAACGCTACTGATTAATGCTAACGAAGTAAAAGAAGCCCACTCAATCTCGATCGCGTGCTTATTTGCTGCCGGAGGAATATTTAATTTCTCATTTTTCCATTTTTATGTCTTCGAGCCGAGTCACATAGTATCACGCATGTTTTCACAATCGCTCGCATGCAGACCATTTTTTGCATGTCACTGGTTACATATCGCACGCGCAAGTTCGATAACGCATAACCGTACATCCGCGATCGGCGATAATAATATAAACCCCTTTCCAAACACGCAAGATACATTTTGACCCTCCCAAGAAATTTCAAGAATAAGTTAACTAATTAATACCCTGTTTTTAAATAATATTAGGAAAACTTGAAATTTAAATGAAAAATTGTGCTATTAACCTATTTTCCAATTATATTTCGTTTACAATTAAAATAATATATCACATTGTCAGCTGAATTAGAGTAAAATATTGATGTTATTAAAAATATAGATAATATGTTAATCAATCATGGTAAAAGCATTGCATCTCATAAAGTTCATCAAAAATTTGAAAACAATTGTAAATATTTGCTCTTATGATGTCTCGATAAATCTGTAAATTACTGAAGTACATTATAACGACGATGCGACATTAATGTCGGAAGCAATCAATCATTCCCTATGTGAGTGCTTTGATCTATCGGGATAGTGCCACATGTGCAGTCATTAGCACAAGCACTAATGTCAATCGTAGTAAATGGTAAGTAGTGAATGGTATTGATTGTGCATAAAAAGTATAAGTATTTGTCTCATTTCATTATAAAAATTAATTAAAAAATTAATAGTAGAAAGAAACGCTTAACTTTAATTTATGAAGCCTATAAAAATTATAAAATAAATATTTATGCAGTATTTAAAAGTTCCTCCACCGTGGGCAAGTACTTTTTTTAATCCACGATAAAGAAAGAGAACCAACAAAAATAATCGGAATAATTTTGTATTAGTTAAGCATTTATACAAAAGATATATTTATATGATATAGAAATTTTTAAATTGCTTACTTTTTTATAAACGTTTTATACACAATTATAAATATAAAAATAAAATAAAATAATACAAAATTTACAATAATTTATAATAATACAATGAATTATTATTTTTTTAATCTCTCTTCCACATCGTATTAATTAAAATATATCAAACAGTGTGCTTCAAGTAAGTCGATGCAAGTCACGCGGATATATTAACCAAAATTTTAATCTTGGTCGGCTAACGACGAAAAGTTTCTTAATTGAGCTGCGCATTAATGAGATGCCCGGGTTTTATCCGCACGCGCACTGGCTATCAAATTATA
>NW_017304631.1:420121-423713 GCF_001594115.1 Trachymyrmex septentrionalis
TCAAAATGGTAATTCAACCCCCAGGCAAACGGATCCATGTCCGAGTTTATCAAGAAACTTTTCGCTCATTCCATCTTGGAACATATTCCAAACTACTAATCTTGGAACATATTCCAAACTACTACTCGAATCAAAGTACGAATAAATGAAATAGATTTAGATTACCTCTCTCCCTCTCTCTTACTCTTACTAAAGTAAGATAGAAGATAAAATGATGTGATATAATGATAAGAAAATTAAAACAACAGATTTCAAAACTTCTCATCAAGAAATTTAATATATCCTACATAGATATTTTTTCCAAATAATAAACATTGTCTTTTCTTTGATAAAAATTAAGAGTTAAATTTAAATTAATTCTCATGTGAGACTCACTAATTATAAGAAATTGTTATCATATGAAAACGAGGTACAGGCCCTTGCCATTATCACCCTTGCTACTTTTAATCGAAATGTACGAGCATCTCGTGCATTTGAATACTAAATACTTTTAAATTATTACGGCATTATAACTTTATGAACGCGTATTATATCTCTACTACTGTTTCTCTTATAGAAACAATTGTTTTTTCAGTTTCTTAAATAATGAGACAAATTGACATATTTTTAAATTAAATTCATGTCTAAACATATATTTGTTACAAATATAAAATAAAATTATATTTAAAACAAAATTACAAATTTACTTTTTAAACCCCGATAATATTTACTATTTTTATTCTAATTGAGCGATTTTAATGCAAATTTGTCATTTTCTACAAATCGCCCTTTTTAAACCAGGGTTTGGATTCTGTACAATTTTTTGCACCTTACAAGTGATATTTCTCGGGCTGCTGCCACCCCTCATCCTCATCGCACCCTGGTCCCGAAGAAGCTTAGAACTTGAAACAGGCCATGCCTTGAAACAGCCTGAGCCAGGGGTTGGAGCGCCTACAGCTGCTGTCACATAAATATCGTGAAACCCCCGAATTCTGGAAGCACAGGCTCTGGAGGTATCCTTTTTAGCCCCCTCGCTCTTCAACCCACCAAAGCAAAGTTGCAGAAACTCCGCTACCACGCCGAGCGACACTGGTATCGATTCTCAATTCTTAGGGGTGGCAGAGTTAAAGGACGGAAACTTTCTCAGGGTTACACGCGTCGCCGTCATCTTCCTCGAACGAGAATGCGTTCTACAGTCAATCGGTCGCTTTTTGGGACTTAAATGTGATTGCTCAGATTGTGAAGACTTAGAGATCGTTTAAACCGTAAAATGCTACTTTAAGTCTAAAGTTTCTAAATTATTCAAAGTTCAACATTCAGAACTTTTATTTAACTTCATAAAAAGTTACAAAGTGATGATACATTTTATTACTCTCATTAATTGTTAGTATCTAAATAAAGTCTTTTCGTATATCTAAGTGCCAGAATGTTAAAATTAATAAATATTAAAATATTATTTTATATATTGAAATTTATCATTAAATTTAAAATTATTTGTAAAGTCATTTTAATTTCAATAAAAGATTCTTTTATGTGATCACCTTAATTTATAAAATGTATATACATTTTATTAGACATATTTTGACATTAAAAATGATGTATTACATTATTTCTTTACCATTTTTAATAAAAAAGTTTCACAAAAATCATATGGAATGATAAATAATTCCCTAACTAAATTTCTAATTGTCTGTAAACTTTGTCTAAATATCTAAAGATATTTAAACATAATAATTATCTAATTTATTCATGACATCAATATTATCGATATTAAAGTAATGCCAAAATTTTGCTCTATGGAAATATACAAAAGTAATAACAATCATAAAGATGTGTGATGAATATCGATGTTTTGATTAAAAAGAAGCTTCCGTGTTCTAAATGATTCCTTCACTTGTTAACCTGTTAGCTTCTCGAGGGTTGAAGACACAATGAAATTGAGCTATTCGACTGACAAAGAATTACTACCTCAAGTGTCACGCATCTTCGAACTAATCACTTCTAAACATCCAAGAGTAGTTAGTTCGGAAATCTCGAAACTTCTAACGCGAAAAGAATTCAAACGATTGTATTTTCTCCTATCTCTTTTTTTTCTTTTTACAATACAATATGCTTAGTCTAATATAAATAAGAAATAAAAATAATTAAAAAATAGATTCAACAAGTCAAATTAAAACCGAAAAATTTAATACGAAAAATTTTCAAATTATAACAAACTGCAATTTAAGAAAACATATGCATAATCAATATTTTATTTTTATTTATTTTGCATTAATATTTATTTTTTATAAAAAATAATAAGATCTCAAAAGAGAATCTTAAATTACATAAATTATTCACAATCGTATTGGAAACGAAAATCAACGACACTATCAAAATAGTGTCGTGTATACATGCAAGCTAATAAAACCGTCGTAAGAACGACGATTTATGACGCATTTAATATAGGGGGAAATTAGCGCATTTCTTATCCAAGGCGCATATGTAAACTTTTTTCACCCCAACGATAATTAATAGTCTGTTACGATCGTCCTTTAACCGACGATCACTGGCGACCGGAAACTTATAATTTATTGTGTCTCCTTGACGCAAAAAAGTGAACCACAACTCAAAAGCGACGATTATTTTTTCTTCCTGCGGATTTATCGAGACCCCTTGGCTTAAAGGGTAAAAAAGAGGAAAAAAGAAAGAGAAAAAAAGAGAGAGAAAATAGCCAGTGGCACGTAAGGTCGACTCTTAATCGCGATGCGTGACAACGCAGGGGCTCCACAGTCGAATCCTGATAATATTAATCTTCGATTAAAAGCTTATCATGTCACGTAACCACACGCGCGGAAAATTCGGCTGCGAAAAACGTGGGTGTCTCCCTTATCGTGAGCACGATTTTATGGCGTAACATGCATGCATGGAGTGACGCGTAATGTTAATGTTAATTGTTCTTCGAACAATTTGTCGAAACAACGTTAAATATACCATTGAAATGTAATGAATTTGCAGACAATTTTTATTATAATCGTAATCGATCTTATTCATAATTACGCTAATGTGCCTTTGATAAAAATTCAATATCTTCCAAAATTTAATGATGTAAAAAAAAGAATTTGACATCAATACTGAGATATTGTTATAATATCTAAGTATTCTTATGATATTTAGTCAAAATTTTATAACAAAATTTAGAAACAAAATATTTAGTATACAAGTAACTAAAAAAAAAAAAAAAAAAAATGGATTAATATTACAATTCCTTCTCGTTGATTAATGTTGGAGCAAACACTGCTTAAACCGAAGAGAACCTAGTGAAGACATAGAATATCCTTGTGGATTTGTAACCCTCAGAAACAGCGTACGTAAATTAGTTTCTCTCGCATCTAATTAATAATTCTGAGGAACAGACGGTAACTGACGTTGGTCGGCTCAACGATCATAAATTTCGGTAGTTAAACTTGCCAAATCAACCGCAAGACTACTCGTCAAAGTTTCAAGCATGTACATGCTACGGGAAGATATATGTCTATATTAACAATTTATAATTAACAATTTATTATTAACAATTTATTATTAACAATTTATTATTAACAATTTATAATTTTCATCTGTAACATTTTTTATT
>NW_017304631.1:423813-428469 GCF_001594115.1 Trachymyrmex septentrionalis
AAAATGATTATATATTTTTTTTATAATTGCAATTTATATATGTATATCTCACACTTTTTCATTTTTTCGAAAAATCTTTCTCAGTCTTATCTATCAATCCCTGTAGAAGAATTCCTGAACAATACATATAGAAATAATAAAACCTGATAGCCTCGGAGAAGATGATGGTCTAATCGACGCTTTACAAAAGAAAAAAAATCTCAAACCTTACGACGATATCTCGGAACTCATTTCACGCGATATCGACGATAACCGCCCTCCAGCGTGTGCAATATGTTGCGAGAAAAACAGAGAGAAAGCCACGATATATATCGAGAACAAAAGGGGGAAGAATGATACGGACTCGATCCTTGCGAATGGCTAATCGATGCCTGACCACGCGCGCGAATACGCTCGAGGGATATTCTCGTGCAAATACCGATCCTCCCCTCAAGTCGGCTTCCCAACCCCTTTGCCCTCCTGCAATAACTTCCGCGTTGACACCCGCTAAATTCCGAGGGGTGGTTTCCTGTTCCAAAACCAGGATCTTTTACGAGTCCTTTACGTATTTATGCGTGAAGAAATTAAAGGTACAGATGCATAGGGTGCTTTTCGCCATTATTTTCAGTAATAAGAAATGTTAGGACATAAAGATTCTTAAGAATCTCAAGTTAATGAGAATTTGACGATATAACGTTACTTGAGAAAATTTTAATTATTTTATCATCTAATTTTTACGTACATAATTTACATTCTTAAGTATAAAATATAGATATGTCTGTAACTAATATAATTTTTCTTTGATTTAATTCTTATTATGCGCGTTATGCAAATACTATTATTTGAAATTACAAAATATTTTTTATTTAGGTTGGTAGTTATGTCGCTCAAGTGCAACATAAAATTTTTATTTATATCATATTCTTTATGTTTATAATATCATTTAGATATCTTGTCTTCACATGAATATTTAGTAAAAAGCAGAAGGAAGACGAGATTTCCGGTGACCAGAAGGAGCCACGCCCCGACCATGAAAATGAGATGATACCATTTTGCAACCCCCTGGGTAGTTTTCGCAGCATCCCTCGAGTCCTCCTTCATCCCTCGACTGCGCGGATAATTAAAGATATAACGCCTAGCTTGACGCGTTGCGATGATACGCGAACTTAAGCTCATCTTATACATTTCATCTCAAATAAATTACGTAAATTAAAGAAAAAATAACTTCTGCAATACAATTTCCTTTGAAACAATACAATTATACAAATGATCATTCATTATTAAAATCACGCGATTATTACAATTGTATCCGTACTAAAAAATGTACCCATACGTACAATTTATAATTCCTTTTTATATGCCAACGTAATACTCAAATTTTAGAACTATGTACAATAAAAATATAAATAAATTTTTAGTTAAAATAATGCAAGAGTTAAAACGCTTTAATTTCTTTTAATTTTTCAGAAACTCAAGAAACGTTTTTAAATCACGTTTACATATATAAAATATTCAATTTTTTTGTAAAATCTTAGCCAAAGAATTAGTGTTTAACTATTAACGATGTATTTAACTAATAACGATGATGATGAATGATTGGCTAATCTTTAAAACTGGATGGTGTAAATTGGTCTTTATAAGGAGAGACGGAAGGAACAGGAGATGGAGGGTTAGCACGCGCTAAATTGGCTTACGCTTGCAGAATCTTACCACACACTTCCGTGCGTTTCTTGCGAATCTCCCACGCACGACCTTCCCGAATTTTCGACCCTCGTAATTTCTTCTTTTTAATAAATCAAGTCAAAAGAGGGTCAGAAAACATAGGAGGTTGAACCACCGATAATAATGACCACAATAGCCATAATTTCATAGTTATTCAAGATTTGTTAACCCTCTATCAATTATATTATATATAAAGAATTATACTGTTGATTAATTTTTTTATTATTTAAAAAATAATAATATAACTAAAAATTATTTTATATATATATATTAATCAACATTAGAATATAATTTGGTATAAATAATATAGTAGCATGTTGATATTTTTCAATAAGCGTAAATCTGATAACAATAACTCAGTTTTCGTTGAAATACAACTATTTCTTAGGGATTCATTATAATTCTGCAAAATCAAATTTCACTAACAGCCTTCAGCATCCCAATGAGCTAGGAGCTTTTGTCACCTATATACACCTACCCCGTTTATTTCACAAAGTCCTTCACCAGAATGACGTCAGCGAGAGAGAGAGAGAGAGAGAGAGAGAGAGAGAGAGAGAGACTGAAAAGAAGACAACGACCCAAGAGCATCCGCGTGGAAAATTATCTGACTACGCATAGGGTTCGCGCGACAAGGTCATTGCTGTATGGAGCGGAATATTAATTATGATCATTAGAAGTAACAGCATTCGCATTAAAAATTAATAAATCGCGAGTCACATCTTCCTTGCGATATCTTTTTAAAAATACATTACAACAATATTAATTCACACCATCAGTTATGTATGTACATACATAATGCTTATATAAAAATTTAATTTAATATCTTCTTACTTTTATGTTTGCTCGATTTTTTTTATTTTTTAATACAATATCATGAAGCTTTAAAATTATTAAATCTTCTAATGTATAGTTTAAAAATTTCTCGATTTATTATTATGTATTATTATGTAAATATTACTTTATGATTTAATAAGTATTATCACTCATATTTTTTATTCCACCTTTGAGCACATATTAGACTTCAAAGATGCTTTCTATTTCTCTTCGTTTCTCTTGCTGCCTTTATGGCGCGAATGTCGAGTGGTACAAGCTGTGTACAGTCAGCCATGAGGGGTTAATCTCGACACGGATTGCAAACGGGGTGTAACGTGGTCTCCACGCGTTATCATCGTGAGAGCGAATTCCGCTGTTAATTATCGTCCGGAAAAAGACGAGGTATATAACGGAAAGAAGAAAAATAGACGTTGCTTGTCACTAAATAACGTTGAATTTATAAAAGAAAAGAAATACTTTTGTAAACATATTTTACATTACATATATTTTACTACAACTTTATACAATTTCTAGAAAAATATTTTTTAAGATGTCATATAAGTGAAATAAAAACTTCAATTATTATAGGAATCGTAAAAATAAAATCATATGCACTTGTATTGTATTTAAGAAATTTCAAAATATATTTTAATTTTTGATGAAATATAAATTAAAATATCATCGTTGTAAGATAAGTGTTATAAAATATGACAAGAACATTTATTTTACTTATCAGTGATGTATCTTAAATATCAGTAAAAAAAGTTTGGACTTACTTTGATGGTCTCCTGAGGGGAGTACCTCGCAGAGCGTTGGGCTGGTGCCTGGGCCTGCAAGCTCATCGCTGTACCATCACTGCGAGACACTTGATATCCTGTAACAAATATTAAATTAACGTTTAATTAATTTTGCTCTTATAAAGAAAAATTTTCAAAGAGAATATCATCTCTTTGTCAGTTCTCTAAAATGCATTTTTAATCTATAATTAAATCTAATTCAAAAAAATAAACATTTCATTGAGATTAAAAATAGTGCTACCATAAATTTATTCGAACAATATTATTATTCCAAAATGAAATAAATGTTATTATCTATCTGTGCTATTTCATCGCTATTTATTTCAAGATGTATTATATTTTCGACCAATGCGAATGATTTTTAGAGAAGCGTCCGCGATTGTTTCACGATGCCGAGATCCTGGACCGAGAATCGCGCAGTGACGAGAAGCAACGGAGTGGAGACTGCCTGGTTGGCTGCTGGTTGGCCTGTCGATACGAAGAGATACGTGACCCAGGTACCAAATGACATATCCGGTCGAAGGGAGGACGACCTCTCTCTAGTTCCCTCTCTCCCTCGATCTCTCTTTCGAGATCCACCCCGTTTCTCGCCGAAGGAAGGTTTTTCCGAGGAAACCGTGCAAGCCATCGCTCGTAAAGGCTATTCTCCTCGTCAGCCGTCGAGCAAAAATTTCATGTTTTCATCGCCGACAAATCTCTTTGTTCAATATGAGTTAAAATATTTACAACACGTCTCAAAAGATTAAGAAAAAATTGGTATATAAACTTATCTTTAAAAATAAAAGTTACGCAAGTTTTATTCAAATTTTAATTTTAATTTGCTTTTTACAGTTTCCATGAATAAATAATATTACTGTCATATAAATCGGAGAAAGAGATAGAGAAGAGTGAGATAGAAGAACGAGAGACGAGAGAGGAGAGAGCTAATCGGGCGAAAAGCATAATTAATCACAGCAAATTCGTCGTGATTAACGATGTACGCGGACTGTCCCCGCCGGCTATGAGCATAAACACTGTTAATGCGCGACAAATGGACACACGGTACTCACGCGTAGTCACGGATCATCCACGATTACAATTGTTCTCGCGTCCATTCGTTATTAATGCGATCGATAGCTACATCGACGATAGTAACATACCGTGATTCTCGAATTCCGACATAGAATTCGAAATTCTCTAGTTCCTAATTAATCCAATAAGAAGGCCCTATTGCTATAATCTATTATTTTAATAAATTTTTTATACATACTTTTATTTTACAGATAAATAACTATTAGACAATTTTCTACATTTTTAAAAACAAATATATTTCATTAAGCACTTATTTTATTTTATTTAATAAAAT
>NW_017304631.1:428569-431967 GCF_001594115.1 Trachymyrmex septentrionalis
TTCATACAATGTATACATATATATAAAACAATAACTGAATTTTTCTCAAAATACAATATTTATTATAAAAAATTTATAATAAATATTAAACATTTGTAAATTTATCGCAAAGACTCTGAATTATTTAAAATTTTTAACCGAGTTAAGATTTAACGGTGCAAGTCGGAGTAAGTTAAACAATTATTTTAAAAATTAATAGTTTTGAACTATATTTTATCTAAAGAACATATTCATTTTTGCTTAAATTATTGAGGTTCATGAAAGATATATTTTTTGAGTTTGAAGGAAGGTCATCGAACTGATACTGCAGTTAATCGTTCGGCATTGCTATTTATCCATTTATGGCGATATAATATGACGGCAATTCGCCGGAAGCGGCGAGAAGTGCATTAATATACGAGAGTATCATGAGAGTGCGACGACGTCGAGGCTCATTAGACACCACGGACAAGACACCCTCTGCATCGTGACCAATTCAGACTCACTCCATTGTACTACGAGCACGTTCGACCGGAAACTAACGACCTTACATTACTCTCTTCGTCAGACCTTGGCCCTCCATTCCTATCCTCTACGCTCTACGTTCGATTAATCGAAGGAAGTCCCAAACGTTCTACATTCCATGAGAAATGTAATTGTACTCTTAGCCTGATTAAGTTTATTTATTTAGTTTTACGTCAAAAATAATTAAATAGTAAAGGAACATATAGACACTAAAACGCAGATTGTTGTTACGCGATTCCTTATTTATCTGTTTTAAAAAATTACATAATCGTTTTAGTCTTCTATATATACATTTACGTATTTCTTTAAACAAGATAATCTCTCTCTCTCTCTCTCTCTCTCTCTCTCTCTCTATATATATATATATATATATATATATATATATATACTGTTTACATGTAATTACGCTCAGTTATTTTAAAGTATTCCAAATTAAATATGAAATTGGATAGAATAAAGTTGTTGTTGTTATTATATATACAGGGTTGGCCATATTCGACGGAAAGATGTTTTTTTGTTAATCATGGGAAAAAACGAGAAAAAATGAGAAAATACACGCGTGGCGTGTACTGTTCCATGGTGGCACAAATTTCCTTCGACTGACGCTTCAAACGCGCTACGTCGTTACTCGATCTAACATCTCTGTCAAAAGTTACAGTGTTGCCACATCTTTCCGTCGAATATGCATCTTTCCGTCGAATATGGCCAACCCTGTATATTAATTTGGAATAGTTTAGAATAACTGAGCGTAATTACATATAAACAGTGTGATGTGCTATTATTATATAAACTCTATTTATAGGCTATATAATAATAGCATAACTAATGTGTACTATTAGTTTACTAATTACGTGTGATACGTGCAGCAGTACACATATATGTCTAAATCATATTTAAGAATTAAAATTAATTTAAGAATAAAAATATTGGATTATCTTTTTTATCTTTTTTACAGCACATTTATTCTAATAAGCAGCATATAATGGATATTCAAGAAGAAGTCAAGTTTATGAAAATTATGTCAATAACAATTTCATAGCTCAAGTTTTCGCATCAGCGAAAATAAACTCATCCAAGAAAAAAATGTTTATTTATTTAAAAAAAAATCCAATATTTTTTCTCTTTAACACGAGCCATGCTTCATCAAAATCTCCCACGTTCAATTTCTTATCACTCCTGTCTTATCATGTCTCTCAGACAGAATCTCCTTCCCTGCTGTCCCTGTTCGCACTAATTATTCTTTGTCTATCGCTGGCCGATGTAGTCGTGCATCTAATTAGTGACATCGCTAGAACAGAGGAAAGAAGGGAGAGGGGGGGGGGAGAGAGAGAGAGAGAGAGAATGTGTCGTTACGGAAGTAGGGTTTGTGTACCCCAATGATGTATCAGTATGGGTATTGCTCCTCCTCTGGTGCACGCTCGCTCACTTCTGACAGTGATCGAGAGCCGCGATGTTATCTTTGCGGCTTGATAACAACCACCGGAAGTATCGCTTTAATCACTATATCCGACCGACTTCCCCAGCTTCGCTTTTCGTATCCATAAAATCGAAGGAAATCGGTGCGAATGTATGAAACATTTGTTTGCAAAATATTGTAGCATGAATTTCTAGATTTGCCCAGTTTTTTGAGAATTATTTAATTTCTATGTTTACATATATTTTCATATATAATATTTTCAGATATAATGAGATAACTTCGTGTGATAGTTGAGAGAATAATTACATTATTAAAAAATCGTAAGTTATGTATTATAAAAAATATTTATAACATTCTACAATATATTAAAAAACGTAGACATATATATTATATTAAGATTTATGTATATTAATACACTGAAGGAGTTAATAATATAATAATAGTGCATAACTATTATTAAAAAGCTTGTTTAATAATTATTTCAACAAATTTTACAGCGATTCCTACATATATATGTACATTACGAATTTTAATTTAGTAAGCTTCGCATTAATTCACCCTTTCGTCAACATTGCTGTTTTCAGTAATAAAGCATCCTGCAATAAAGGGTTGAACCACATCCCTCGGTCGACACCTTGAACATGTGTGCTAGCACGTGCAAAATGAAGTGCTGTGCATAAAGAAAGAAAAAAGCCAATACCCCTCTTCTCTCTCCCTCCACCGCCCCTCCTTTCTCTTTTATTTAATATCGATTTTCACACACGTAAACAACGCCACATGTTCCCTGCACAATTTGCGGTTTCTCAACCTCAATCCTTTCATTCCCGCCTCCGAGCAGTTTCGACTAAAAGAAAACCGCGCCGGAAGCGGAGAAGCGCGAGATAAAATTCCGTGAAATCGACCACGAGCTGCGACTCGTTAATAGAAGAAGAAAGGGGGGATAAAACGTTCCCCGTCTCTTATTTTCCTCCTTCTTTCTCATTTAAAGAGACTCCTCGTCCCTTGTACAAAGCGTGCGATGCAAAACGCGCGTTAATTTCGCGGACCGAAACAAGGCGAAAAGAAACACAAAGAGGGAAAAGAGAAAAAGTAGAGGGGAAGTAGAAGAGGAGAAAGAGGAGAAGGCACCATAAGGTCTGGAAAGCCCCTTATGCTATCGATCTATCCCCACCTTGGCTACGATACACCGTGGCACACCGTGCATTTTACCCCATGGAACTTTATATTGTCCCCTCTCGTTTACACTTGTACATGTGAATATCGAGGCATGTGTCACATTTGCATTCGAGTTCAGACGCGCTTACAATTCTTAAACGGTATTGACATTTCGCTTCTAACAAGTACATTTTAAATGTACTTAACGTCCTCATTAGCAAAAATATCAAAATATTGATGCTTTTTTTCAGATACATGCAATGAATTTTAAACAAACAAATTTTTTAGTCTTTATGTAGTAATATATATATATATATATATA
>NW_017304631.1:432542-434395 GCF_001594115.1 Trachymyrmex septentrionalis
TGTGTGTGTGTGTGTGTGTGTGTGTGTGTGTAAATTTACAAAAAGAGACACAAATCACAAAACAGTGAAATCCTTGTTTATCGGCGTATCGGCTTAAAATCAGAAGAGTGCTCTCTCGTGTGCCTCTCTTCTTCTCCCCTTCTCTCACCCTTTCTCTTTTACGTAATCCACTAGGATACGTTTGTTGCGAGGATAACCAGTATGTAATATATGGAAAAAAGAAAACTGCGTATTGCATCGAAGGGCCGAGAGTTATTTCCACGTCGCGTCGGGGTGGAAAAGCCGAAAGCTTGCACGTAGAAAGTTGACTTTCACCAAAGCTGCAATGTAAACCCTTGTGTTACTTTTCACCCCTCTGACGTGGACATATGATTCCACTTTTCATAGTATGAACGAAAAAGAAGAAAAGGAAGACGAGATAAAAAGTTTATAATATTTAAAAATGAACATAATGCGATAAATACAACGATATATGTACATAAGATATATTTCAGAAACCATTAATTATAATATAAGTATTAAGAATTTAATAATAATAAAAATAACACAAATAAAGATTTGTTTAATAACAAATATTATTAAAATAAATTGTTTAAATAATAAAATTAAGAACAGAAATATTATTAAAAAACAAAAAAATATATAAATAAAAAAGAAGTGAGAAAGAGAAAGGAAAACAATATCTAAAAAAAAAATTATTTCATTTATAAAATTTATTCATCTATTTATAAAGTTAGTCAAATATTTTTGTATTATCAATAATTTTACAACATAAACAATTTACATAAAATATTAATAATACTTTTCTATATTATATTTTTATTCAAATTAAATAAAAAAAAAATCATGCATAATTCAGACGCTAAATACTTTTCTTATTCTCATATTATAATAATGAACAAGAAAAATAAACAAATAAAAAGAAAGAGATCAATGTAGAGACAAATGTAGAGAAAAGAGCAGAAGACAAGAGACTCTCCAAAGCAGAAGGACACCATACGATGTGGAAATAACAGAAGAAGAAGGGAGTAGGAGAGCAGGGAGTGCTCTGAGAAAGATTAATATCTCTATCAGAGAAGTTCAGCGTAACAGACCATTTATCTACGTAGAGCCCTACGAGAAGAGGCGTCCCAGCAGCCAATCTCATTCTACTTCCTTTTCCTACTCGCAGAAAGGTCCATTCGCAAAACCTCGGAGTTTATTTAACTCCGGCGACCTTCGAAAGGATGGTGGAATCAGTGTATCGAGAGAGCGACGCAAAAATAAAGAGGAAAAAACGAGAAGACATAGGAGGGATTGATTCGCACGCGCCGGATGTCCGTCTGCCACCCGCAGGGAAATTTGATTTGACACCCTTTAGCCCTCTACCCCTCCAATGTCTTCCGATGTTTGCAAAATAGGGATCTCTAATGAATTCTCTACCGAATCTATCCTTTGCACCTCGCTTTGCTTTAGTCGATCTCGATTTCGATCTTGCACACAGCACGCAATTAGATAACTCGATCATTCTAATGGAAGGAAAGGAAGAGCTAATTGCAATCGAGCGAATTCTTCAAGAATTAATGATGTTTCTTGATATAAAAAGAATGGCTAAATATTTTTGCATTTAATTAAATGTAAGTTCTTTAATTTAATTACAAACCAAAATGTTGTTAGAATATTATTTTAATGTTATCCAGATAAAATCGTAAAATTATCCAATTTTACTGTGATAAAAAATATTTGAGAGACAGGAAGAGTGAGGGGGGAAATAGTTTGATAATTAAGATATCAAGATCAATGTACTTTATGCATTAAATTAAATATCACCGCAGATAAACGTTTTTATTGTGTATGTCCCAAGATGCCTGTTA
>NW_017304631.1:434495-443274 GCF_001594115.1 Trachymyrmex septentrionalis
CTGCGTCACCGCAGATAAACGTTTTTATTGTGTATGTCCCAAGATGCCTGTTAAATATGTCCAAAGCGAATAAATTAGAAGATATCTCCATCTCGCCTAGCCTTTGTAGTCTGTACAATTCGTGATTATACCGCGAAACACGCGATGCAAAACAGCCGTTTGCCCCCTTCCCCTGAGAGTAAACCCGTCGCGAGCTAATTGCATGACAGTCCTCAAATAATGATGATTTAGGCTTTGCAATAATAATGCAATTTAATTGACATTTTTGACATTAGTGTGTTATGAATGTTAATCTTGTAGGAAGTACGAGTAATTGTAAAATATGCAGTTAATTGAATAAACTTGACAATACACGAATTATTATTTGAGTTTTATATTTATTTCAGCTCTTTTTTAACTAATAACTTCTATAATATAATTACTGATACTAATTTCTGACACATTTTTCATATTCTGTATTAAATATTTCGTATAATTCATTATGGTAATCATTCGTGAGTATGGTACATATCATATTTAAATTATAGTAAATGCCATGTTTACGTGATGCACGGGTGTAATACGCGTATAACTTTTCAAATAAATAAACGGTTAACAACCGCGACGGGCCGCGACGGGCCGCAAAGGGCCGCGAAGGGCGGTTCTTTACTTATAGACTTCGGTCGTTAATAACTCGGCTGCGATAGTGGGGACCACCAATGAAGGAGTCGACTCATCCCACGATGATTTAAAAGCCGTCTCCGCCATTGACCCCCCTCACATGTTCCCCCGAGATTCCAACGTGTTTTCGACCCTTAATGACCTCCTTCTACTAAGGTGAATGGAACGAAATCCTCAACTAACATAAATACATGAGCTTTACAATAAATATTCTATATTCAAAGTAGCAACATGTAAATTTTATATTATATTTTATAAGAGATTTTCATTTAAAAATTTCAGATTGAGTAATTTGCTACAAATATTATTTTAGCCAACTAAAATTAGCCAATTAAATTTCTCTCTTTCCAATGGCATTTTTAATTAAAATTGAAATAAAAAATTTTATAGCTTCAATTAAGAATAAATCGAGTATAATGTAAGTAAAATAAAATGACTACATAAACCTCTGCGGTTGCGTAAATAATACATATTTATAAAGCGATAAGATATAATTCGCGATTAATTGGAATGCACTTATCAACAAAGTTAACTGCAAACATTTCTGGATTTGAGTTCTCTTCAATGCGAAAGTCGAGTACAAACTCGACTATTTATGCATCAAAACCGCGAAGGCTCATGCAAGTATTTTACTTATACTGTATTTGACATTTATAATATACATATATATAATATTCAAATACATGTATATTTAACACACAAAATTAATAAAATTATATGGATTACTAACAATACACATATAATACATTTATTAAAATAATAATTATGTAATTAAAACTTTCTTTATTTTATTCAAAAATATGAAATTTATAAAAACAAGTTGTATTTTACATCAAACACATGAATAACTTTTTCATCAAAAAGAAAACTTGATTTTTGATAAATCTTCTCTGGGCTTCACGTGCATTAAAGGCACTCGCGAACTAGGACTATTTAATACTACTGCCTACTGTGCATCGTATATAGACGTCTTTATCGTTTTACGAGAACTATAAAGAGCCAGTGGCGCGCTCGTGTATCTCTAACACAAGAGAAAAGGAAAGCATTGTCACTATTGTTTATACGTATCATTAGATACACCGTTGTCGTTAATTCTTCGACGGCGTAAAGACCCGTTCACGCGATGTTTTACTAAAGTGCTTTTAGACGTGATATTTTACGAGCTTTGAAATTTTATCATTAACAGCATCTTTATATATTCGATCTCCTTCGAACAACTTTCTTTATTGTCATATTCGACACTATAACTACACAAATGCACGTATTTAAATGTATAAGTTGTTTACATGTATTATCAATATTATAACATTTTTCTTTACTCGTATACGCATAAATATTTATCTTTATTTTTTTTACTTTTTATTTTAATGTTTTAGATAATGTTAATTTTAATTATAATTCCAATTTTTAATTTTTATGTTTTACAGATTCTTTTATAAATGCGATGTAAATATTTTTTTAATGTTAGAAAATTTAATATTTTATCTAAGAAAGTTCATCAGAAGAATTGCGGAACAATCTTCTCCGACATACGTACATACATATACTAATATCAATATAAACATATAACTAAGATGATACCATCTTAATACACCACAAAAAGCGAGAAGCTGATTTATAAGAGTTCGCTCGAAAGAAGCTTTAATAAGAGTGACAATAATTTAAGAGTATTCTCGAAAGACCTGAGACAAGATATTAATGACATCGAAGTAGTGTGAGCTGCTGGTCATAATGGAGCTGTCGATCAAGATAAATGTTCCAAAAGAATCAAAAGAACCAAACCAAAAAAAAATGTTGATTTCGATAGAAACTTGACATCTCTCCAATCATTACTTAGAGGAAATCATACGCTTCGTTAATTCGGATTTATGATCTTTCATGATACTTACATTCTATTTCAACACATCTCTTTCTCCACATCAGAGAAATTCTATTATAACAGCAATACGTTATTTCTTATATATTATTTATTTTATTCTGTTATTATTACAAAGAAAAAAATATTTTATAAAAAAATTTATTTTTTATAAAAAACTTTTTAAATGCCATCGTTTAGTTTTTAATATATTGTATAACGTATATTATAACATATATTAACATTATATATATTAATATATAATCCATTAATAAAATTAATTAAGTTAGTTAGCAAAATCTTTTTTCTTTGTTATAATGAACAAAATAAATTAAATAATATATAAAAAATAATATGTATTGCCATCGTGAAATTTCTCTCAGATGGCAAAGGGTTGAGATCTTGAAACAATATTTACGATCTAGTTAATCTAATATATTAATGCATTAAATGTTCATGTTAGAAACTATTCGTGAGTAGCATCGTCAACACTTCACTATATCTTCAGCGACGATATTGCGGTCATGTTACTCTCTATCTGCTCTAAAAATCTTATTTCGTGCTCTATAAACGTTACAGCCGTTTAGGGCTGACCTTTTTCTTTGAATAATAAAATATGAAAAATATAATCGAGAGAAATATGCAGAGCAGGAACAAGACATACAGTAACATGGCTACAGGGCACGATCGCGATCGGGATAAGATGTCGTAACCTTTGGCTGGGCTTACAATTCGTGCCTCGTAAGTCCCGTTAGTCCCATATAACGCCTGGGGATGTTCAACACATTCCTGGAGACGTGCGCCACCGGTGCTACATGTAGATGACTTATATCAACGGTTAATCTTTATTCCTGCGGCTACAAAACATTTATGTAATCATGATTGCTTATTTTGTTACAGGTTATCTAGGAATAATCTTATTCTGGCAAATATATCAAAACGTAATTATACATGATAAATTAATTGTTTTAAAAAATGATATTAATATTAATAATATTATATGTAAAAATCAAAAGGTTTCTGTTTTTAAAAAACTAAATCAACCCAAGCTGCGAAGGAACGCAAAGAGAGGGTGGAGAAGGATTCCAGAGGGGGATCTCCTGGTAATTATGCCACAGACGAATGTCGGGACATTCATCAGCGAGTGTGTTTAATGCGTAGCCGTAAAATATGTGCGCCAAGCACGCTATGCTCTGTCTAAACACAATACTCCAACGGGTATCCAACAAATTAACGCCGATGCGTTAAACGTTCAAGCGGAAGATCGCGTTTTCCTTTCTCAAAATAACCAAGAAATCGTAATCCGCGATTTGACACGAAAAAGTGAGCGACTTTTTCGAGAGAATGTCTGGCGTGTAAATTGAATATAATCAATGATAGTCGAATACAACCAGAGAAAAGAGCATTCTGAATGCGTCAAAGAATCTGTTAATAGCGATAGAAAAGTTTGACCTTTTACATGCAAAACATTTAGCAATTGTTTTATAAAAAAAAGTCAGCATGTACATCTTTAATGCAAACACATTTAATTTAAATGATAATTTAATTAACTGTTTATTTTATTATTTAGAAAACTTTTTTAAAACAAAATTTGTTTACAATTCTATATTATAAAGCCGTATTGAGTTTATGTTAGAGTAAAAATATTGAAATTATCCGAAAAATATAAAAGCACCGCCGACAACGTAGAGTATTGTAATGTTAAAAATCGCTACAATTCCATCGCAAATTGCAGTTTCGTGCTTTTATCGCATTCAAATAAGTAGAGAAAAGAAATTCGGTTTTTAAAAATTAGTGGCGACTCGTACGAGTACGTTAATAGGAACGCCGTGTGTAAACGTTCACGGTCGTAAACAAGCAACGAAGAAATATTGCTGGCAATATTGTTTTAATCTGTAAAAGAGAAAAAATGTTTGTGCAACGCAGCGATTAATGTGCCCTTTGTACATTCAGCAGATAGTTGAATATTGCCAATAAATTCTAAGTGTTTCAGAGCTAAAATCGCGATGTTTTCTCAAGAGAAAAAATTTATCAAAATATAATATTGTAAAAATTAATTTAAAAAAACTTGTTAATTTATATTTAATAATGTATAACAATTGCATTTTGAATATACAATTTAATTATACTTGTCTATTTTATTTGATCTTAATATTTAAAATTTAAAATGGAATAAATTTGAAACATCTAATAATATATTTTAATCTTATCTAAAGTTTGCGTTTTTTTTTTATACTAGTTAAATGGTTGAGTTTCGTGTCATCTCTGTCAAGCACGTACCATGTTTTCTTTTTAATTATCACGATCGTCGAGTGTTTCGTCCAACAAAACGTAGTTAAGATTAATGATCTTCGAAGGATGGAGTCACTTTTTTCAAACACGCGAGATAATTAATAACGCGCCGATTGACTTAACGATTCCTAATCGACGGCGTGGAAAAACTGTGAATAAAAAGGGTGAAAAACATCTACTGGAAAAGGCATAAAAGAATTAAAAAGATTAAACAGATTTTGATAAATACGAATATTAAATCAATCTATCACGTATATCAATTTTTTAAATCTAAGACGAAAACAATGTAGCATAATTATTTTTGTTTAAGAAAAAAATACGTTAATTTTATTTATGAAAATTAAATCAGTTTTTTTTATTAAATATTAATAATTTTTTTAATTCGTTTTTTTTTTAATTATAATAAAAATGATATTATTCAGAAACTAAAGGCAATCAATTTTTGTATTGCGATTCTTTCCTGATTCATATCGGATGTCCCATTGACTCAAGTGGCAAAAATCGATTGAAGTATCGAAAAGATCCCTAAGGCAAGATGGATTAACGAGCACACAACTGCTATGCAACGTTTTTCGAACCGGATAGGAGAAACGCCGGAACAGGCGGTCTCATGTTTACACTGACGATCAACGTGCAAAAATAAACGCGCCCTGTATATCCGTAACCCTTTTGCGTCGATGGACGACACGCTACCGCCGAAGTCTGTTTTTAAAATGTTTTCTTTTTTTTTTTTTAGTCGACTAAAAGACTGGATAGATCGATTACTACGCCAGATTTGGCTTTCGTATAATTAATGTCAATATTCTATTTCTCTCTTTATGTCTCTTTCTTTGTGAATGTGTGAATGTCTGATACATATATAGTTTTTTTTATAACAATATAAAATTAAAAGCAAAACACTTCAATTCTTGTTATATTAATTAAGCAAACTTGTATTAATATCGCCACGTGCAATCGAATTGGAGAACGCACTTTAGATACTAATTTTATTTTTAAGACATTTTAAACAAAAACAGTCTTTAAACAAAGACAGTTTAAACAAAAACAAATTTTGAACAAAGACAGTTTAATCCTTATTTTTATGCGAAATATTTTAATTTGTTTAGTTTTATACAACACATATGAAACGCGTATCTTTTACATTATGTGAATTCTCGGTATACTTTATCGGAATTTGCGGAACGCAAAATTCTTCCAAAACAAACTAGTTGTGAAAGAAAGAATCTGTTTACGATAAATTAAACGCGCGCAATATGTTCAATACTTGGAATCAGGTATGCACGCTTATGCAGATACATTATGCAACTGTATGGTATCAAAAGCACATCAGCCAGAAATTGCCAAATTTGGTAATCGCAACGGTTCTCTCAGTTGCCTAATTATGCCACGACAAGATGTAAAACTGTCTTTACTTTCCAGTAATAAAGAAAATGAATTGCCTGACATAGCTGTATCCGAATAATTCATGCTTTAATTCACAATTCTATATCGTAAGCAGTATTTTTACGGTTTTCTCATCAAATAGAATTCAAGAAATAAATATAAAGACTTGTTTATATGAAATAGAAAAAAAAGAAGAATAACATTTAGAAAATAATAATTCGAAAACAATAATAACATTAAATAATGTAAATTTGTATAAAAAGATCTCTGAGAAAAATTCTAATAATTTAAAATGTTCACTTTGACGAGATATCTTCAAGGTAATTATAAAAATATAATTTAGAGTATTAAAGTCAATATCAAACGATAGTTTTAGTTACATAAAAATATATTACACGACCTCATTTTACGATTCATACGTAAAAACTGGTTAAAGCTCGCTATCGCTATCGCGATTGCAATAATAATAGAGCGTTAAAAGCGTGACCGGCGTAAATTGATATGAACTCGAGTGTGTAGTATTTCGAAAGACCTCGGGAAACGTCCTCGTGACGCAACGTTCGCAGAACAATCATTAGCGGCGCGTTTAAGCGTAAAGTCTAGCGGTGACGGCGACAACACATATATGCATCGCAGAAATACCGTTACGCTCCGATAATAATCGCGGCAGGTGTTCCGATATGGCAAATAATTTCGATACTACTAAAATTCCTCATTTATGCGGGATCAAAGTGTAATAATTATTTCCACGGTTTGTGTCTTTCCTACATGCCGCGAAAATGTAGCAACTGCCACGTCAACGCAAACGTTTGCGTTATTCTTTTTGTTACGTAAGTCCGTTGGATCCACGTAGTTTTATGAAATATCTGGATATAAAACATTTCCATATATGTATATATATTACAAAATTTATATGCTAATTTGAATAGTTTCGATATTTTCTGAAAATGCTATTCCTCCTCGGCTATGCAAATTATTTTCATAATTGAGTCCAAAAAATTTATATATTATATACACACAAGAAAGTAATAAAATAATTCAATTTTCTTCTTTCAATTTTTAATCTTTAAAAAAAATTTATGAGTTTTTATTAACTGTACGTAAGATTAATGAAATAAATGTTATATCAATATTTGCCATTTCCGCCTCACCATAAATTACGTGCAAAAAAGGGATAATACGACATTCAATTTGCGCCCTCGTGCTCGTATGATATTCTCGATTATGATTATTATGTTACTTCGTGCCGTCATCCAATTCGCGAGGGTAGATTTTTCGTAAACTCGGTGAATATAAATTACGTGCCGCGATACGCACATATACACTGCGCTGAGTTAATATTTGAACATGAAAAATTGCCATTTTCCCGCGCGGAATATTACACGTTAGCTTGAGTAGTTTCTTACTCGAGCGTGATATAACAAACATAAACAATATACGATGAGAAAATAATGTTTTTACAACATCAGTTTTTACGATAGTACATTTCATCATAAGACAATAATGTAAAATTTTTTAATTGAAGAGTTGTAATTGTTCTTTATAAACTAAAAAATTATTATATTACCGGTCAATAATATATTTTAATTTTACCCAAATAATTTAGCTGTAACAATTATTAAAAATTAATTAATGTAAACTACAATTGGAGTAATTAATATAATTAAAATAATTAAAATAATCACGGCGCATTCAATGTGTCAAAATATAATAAAAGACGAGACTTGCCTTGTATATAGTTTAACATACTACAAAATAAAATGGCATTTTATTCACGCCGAAAATTTAAATGACTGTCTCATTTAAATAACCGTCGAAATGATCACCAGCTGATCTTTAATCGGCTGTCATCCCGAGGCTCACGATATTTCACGGGATGTGATAATCAAATAAATGAATGCTCTTAAAATGTACAGCTTCAGCGTATAACACAATACACTAAAAGCTGTAAGCACCATCACCACAATAGAAATTTGAAGTCAAACTCACGTGATCCAAGCGCGGCTTCGTGCCCGATGCGTATCCCACGTCTCGTTGATATGTATCCCTCTGCAGATTCTGTGATCAGACAAAAAGCGCACCTTCACCGATAATGCATAACAAAAGAGAGAACAAGAGAGATGACTTCACACTCGATATGTAAATATTAACGCAATCGGGACGGAATGACGCGCCATGACATTCGAACTGACAACAACGAGCGATTTCGAGCGGCGAACACCGACTACGCCACAGCACGGCCACGCGCCGTGTCAGCCGGTGTGGCGGTGTGGCGATGTGACGTGTGATCGGTGAGACGCGAAACCGCGTGGTGGGGAGAGCGCGAGCCTAGTAGGTAGTGGCCTAGTGGGAGAGGGAAAGGGGAAGGGGAGAACACCTCGCGAATCCGTTACCTGATGGCGTCGCGGCCGTCGCGTCGCGTCGCGACGACACTCGTTCGAATTATATTCAACGGATTTCTTTTATTGTCTTTTTTCTCACTCTTCTTTCAACTATATGTACGACACGTTAGATAAATATTAATAAATTGCTTTTCATATACTCGGATAATTCTCAAATCTCATTTGTAACGTTATAATACTCATGCAT
>NW_017304631.1:443374-474110 GCF_001594115.1 Trachymyrmex septentrionalis
AGCGACTAACAATGAGATATCCGAAAATGTTATCTCATGTTTTATCCGATTAACGCTGATTGATTGCGTTTAACAGAAAAGCAATTTTGTAACTATTAAAATTTTATATTGTATATATATTTTGCTTTAATATGTTTGCTTTTAATTCTTTTCATTAGATCTAGATATGATATAAATTAATTATATTAAAGCATTTTACAACATTCGCAAAACTCGCTAGCTTTGTTGAACGCACCTATTGATACTATTTGATTACTGTTTTATTAGTTTTTATATAATAGATATTAAAAATATCAAATAATTTTAAAAATTAACATAATTAATATACAATTTGACAATTGAGACTAGAGCCTCTATAATACTTTTGAATCTATATTGAAAATTTAACAAAAATGTGCGCATATATGTACAATGAGAGCAAAAAGTATTTGTACAAGGAAATTTTGTATAAAAAAGGTTTTCGTTTGTAGAAAATAAACATTAATTAGCAATTTTATACAATGAATACATTCTGTTCTAACATATACAAATGAGCTTCGCATGTATTTCTGATATTATAAGCTAAATTTCTCAACTGTACGAATACTTTTTTTGAGCATTCAAACAATGGAACTTTTAATTTTCGCTTATTTTTCAGATGATATATTTTCTATAATTAATACACATCTTTTTGGTATATATAATTTTAAGAAACATACAGTCTATTTTATATTTTATGAATAAATTATTAATTACTCAGCAAGAAATGATCATCAATTAAATGTCGAATCGATGTTGAAATCATCGTATCGATATCGATTCGACATTAATTCGATGATTCATTTCTTGCTGGATAATATTTAATTTAAAAAAAAAAAATAAAGTTTTTTCAAAAGATACTTTCTCTGTACGAATATTTTGTACTCACTGTATTTGTATCATACAATACATACGCGATAACATAATTGTGTGTGTGTGTGTGTGTGTGTGTGTGTGGTGTGGTGTGGTGTGGTGTGCGTGTGCGTGCGCGCGCTCGTGTGTGCGTGTGTGTTATTTATTCAGATTCCATACCTGCTACGTCGCCGTAATTGTTCCGCCATTATGCGCGCTGAACGCTTCTTCACTCACTCGCGCAAACTGAAAACTCGCAATTTACACCGAATTATCAACTCGGCGATCTTTCGGGATATTGCGCGGGAACTTCCGGCGATCAATTTTTACATCCGCGACAGGCCGCGACGTACTTGAAATGAAAAAAAAACTCACACGAAACACCACGGGAAACTAACGGGAACGAAACTACACACCGTTGTAACGCGCGACGCGATTGGACTAAACTAAACTACTGAAACAAGCAAGATTTGAATCGCGCGAATCGCGCCAACTTCACGTGGCTACGCGAAAACGAAAATTATTCCGCCGTATTCTGAGAAATGTCAACGATCTCAATTGCGATCAATTATTTTACGATAATATATTGTATGTTAATTAATTAATCTATTATCTCTCCGCCTGATGCTTTTCACGCGTCAACGCTAATATAATTAATAGACAATTAAAGATGCCAATATCTGTAATGCAAGGACGACGGAATTGAGAAATGGCTGGAATATTTCGGCTTCGGGACAGCATATATATGAACGTATTTATCGAAGAACAATATCAAACAATTATTCGCGATCGCGGGTTAATTAGTAATTTAAGATACTTCAATTAGATATTCACCTTATTGTATGAATTACAGGACTGATTTTCGGCGTAAAAATCGAGCAAGCAAACGCAGTACGGATCACGCGCGTCCGAACTATATAGTGTGTAGTCGTACAGTGATATAGTTGCGACGTGAATATAGGAAGGAAGGGATGGGAAAGGGAGAGGAACAGAGAAAAAGCGGAAGATCACCGCTGTGTTCAAAATAAACAAAGGACAAACCGTTCGCGCTCGTGTTTATGACAACACATCAAACTGCGTCGACAATAAAACTGTTGAAAATTGAAATCTAATAATGGTACGTGGATAAAATATGATCGTATATTTTAATATAATTAATATTAATTAATATGTTAGTCCTAATAACACATTCAAGGCTACACCTGATTAAGTGTATTGCTCCGTTTTGGTGCAAATTGTGTAAATCTATATTAATATATCTATGTTAATATAATAATGTAATTTATACTTGAATATTTGTTAAAATCAATTAAAAAGTGAAAGCACGATATAGATAAAATATTATATTGTTTATAAAAATATTATTATACATTATATTGTTAATAAAGAATAGTTATACTCTCGTGTATCTTAATCTGATTAGCAATTATTTTCCTTTATAATAATTCTTTGTAATAGTTGAAATTACATTTTAAATTATATAATTTTAATTTAGTTTTAATTCTTGAATGTGTTAACGCAAGAATTTAAATTTTTAATGTTTGATTTTTTTATGTACATGGCTAATGAATAGAACATTGAATTGTTGAACTTTAATCCTAAAAAAATATAAAAAAGTAATAATTTTAAATATATTATTATTTAATACTTATCTGATAATTTTTGTAATTAACATAGAAATGACGGAAGGAATAAAGTAAAAATTCGAAATGCGGTAGCCGTGGAATTTTGTAATTATATTTTTCAATATAAGCTTCGTGGCAGTACGTTATAAATAGTTATAAGTGCATTTATGATAATGATGTGTGTTGCTTAATAATCTCGAATAATTGAAACAGTAATAAAATAGAAACTTGTAGTACCGCATTAAGTATCGCATGGACATTAATCACTCAATTATACAAGAGATATACATATTGCAATTTATTCACTCTCTGAAAAAAAGTGCAAGAATGAAAAATTCGTGTAAAAATTTAAAATTGTATCTGAAAATCCCCTGGAATCGTAAATTAAAGTCTCAAATAATTCAAACCTTTCTATTAAAAATTATAACAAACAAAAATTTTAAACGCGTAATAAAACAATATTAATAATAATACATTAATTATAAATTTAATAAATTTAAATACGTTTCGCCATTTTCCGATTAATTAGACCATTAATCGAGACTCGACGGAACTTACTTTTACGAATAATCTCAAGAATTATTAGAAGTTTTATTAATCAAATAAGATTTTTACAATGCATATTGAGAAAATAAACATAAACTCGCAACATATTGACGTAAGGTATTGCATTTTTCTTTTATTCTATTCCTGCAAATCATAAACGAAACAGATGTAACTAAATTTGGAGAATGGAATTGTATAATATCGATAAAAGATTTGCTTTCAAATATCGTATCTAGATATATATATATATATATGTGTATAATATAATATATAATATAATATAAATAGCTAAAGTTACAATATGCATCTTAATTTTTGGCGTAAATCACGTTTAAAACCTACAAACTACCGTAAATTGCGCGCAGATCAGTATGCTTATTACATTAAGAACAATATAACAAAACAAGAACGAGAAACAAAAAAGTAATTATTACCGTTTATTAACAAATTCTAAATATCGGAATCCCATAATGAGAAACGCGAATAAATGAATGACGAGCGAACGAATCACAGTAATATTATTTTTATCATTTCACGAGTAATCAAGTCTTACACACACGTCATTACAATTATGTACACAATTTGTCGACAGACATCACACGAGCGCGATACAAAAATCGTCGGAAATCGCTGCAAAAGAGACCACAGATTAGCAATGTTCGAGCGACAAAGAGCGCGATTATGATTCTGATAATTTTCAATTGATAAAGTTGAGTCAAGACTTGAATCAAGTCTCAAAATTTCACAAAACTTATCTTTTGGATATTTTTGAAATTTCCAAATTAAAAAAATTTTAACTTCAACTTTAAATAAATAATTGCATGCACTTGAAAATGATTCATTATATAATAACAGATGTAATTTTTTTTTGGTTTTTTTTAAATATGCTCTTTGCACTAATTTGATAAAACCAATTACAAATTTGCGAAAGAATATTTTTCATCTAGAAATAAAAACGACACTGTCAATTCTTGCCATCACCTTATCAACATCTACAAAAATAATTTTAATAGTAATCCTCTTTCTGTTTCTGCAACGCACGCACTCGTTCATCAATTTCTCAGTGTCACATTTTATTTATTGCTACAACGCGGCTCCTTTACAAAAATAATTATCTTCTCGCCTTTCTTTGAGTAAATTCAATGTGCACTACTCTTATCCCAAAATCGCCCAATTCGTCGCCCTTTGTCTTCCGTTGCAAAAATTCTAATATTATTAATACCAATTACTAATCGCTAATCGCTCGAAAATGAAGTTTAATCCTCTTAGATTATTCTTTATCTTAACCCTTTCGATCTTACATTGCACTTATGGAACTACTCGATATAACTTCAATCTTTAAATTTCTTTCGCTTAAAACATGTGAATATTAGTATAAATAAATTAAGAATTGCTATTAATTTTCACGCCAATACGAATCCTATTGAAATCTCTTTCACGTCATGAAACCAAAAGGGTTGATTGAATACTTCATCCATTTTACCTACAGCTAAACTTACATAGACATCCGATATAAAATAACCTATTTAAATGCATTTGGCATGTTTTGTTCTTAATTCCAAATTCGTCCATTCAATCTCAATCATTATCATTATTCGCTATCGAGATCCATTATCTCAGTACTATTGACATAGTCATCTTCCATTGTCGGACGATTAAGGACTGATTACATTATCATCGGTTAACACTGTCGCGCGAGATTAATTATTATTCTTACTCTAACTAAAAAGATAACATCTAAAAAAAAGGACGAATTGCAACCGGGATTTTAATAGCTAGCATTTTCTCCAGATTAACTCTAGACGTTAATACTAGTAAATATAACTTTTGCGCAGATATAAATTTCAATTTAGTTTTTATCTTAAAACTCTTACACTTTGCGATTATACATATATCCGTCTTTGGTCTCTCCTCTCCTGTCTCAGCTAGGTATTCAATCTTCAACAGTAATAAAAATGTATGGAGATATACATGTAAATTTAAAAAAGTTTTGCTTTGTTTTGTATTTTTCTGTATTGGATAATCTACAAAATATTTGAGAATCTTTTTCCAGCATCAATAAATGTATAACTTTCTAACAACTTTTCTATACAATTATTTTTCAATGCTATATTCGATAGTAAATTTTTAAAATACCATAAATCTCTAATTGTTTATTTTGTATTTAATATTTTGTTTGATCGTAACTTATAAGAAACTAAAAATTTTCAGAAAAAACAAAAGTTCTTGTAGCCACAATGCTTTTAATCAATGTCAAAGTCCAAAATCTAAGAGAATTACGAGATTTTTCTTCTTTCGCAAAATGTTTAATGTCATTCTATCTAGTAATCTTAATTTAATAAAATTGAAAGTAATGTGAAATTTTTTTTCTCCATGCATGTACACGGTTATTAAGAAAATAGTTTTCAGTTTTAATGAGGCTCATCCTTTTGATCGCTACACACAAAAAAATTGTCAACCAACTTAGTGGATTTTAACCAATGTTAATAAAATCCGCAATTGTCTCATTCTTAAAGCGCTTAGACTTTGGATTTCGTCGTTCTGATGCGTGAATTAGTCGTGCATCACTCACACATCTTCAAATCACTTCGATTTTTCGCTACTTGTTATCACTTCGTCCTGGTTATGTTTAATACGCCACTTGATCTCACATGAACATTTTGCCTGTTGGATTTACTCCTACTAGCGATCGTTGAAGCGTCGATCACTGATCTTCGGCTCCTATCTATTTTCTCTACTTTCTCTACTCTTTCCAGCTCCTCTTCGTTCCTTCCCTTACTCATCTCAGATCTCTGAGTGCGACCTGACTTGTACGTGATTCTTCCGATCTTTGGTTCGTTTTCGTATGTCTTCCTCAACGGTTGCGGTGTATAATACAGACTGAATCGCTTTGTTCGTGGTACCGATTTCTGTCTCACTTCGTCGCGTAATTCATCCGTTGAGCTGAACTTCCGTGTCGTGACTTTATCACCACCGCTACTGTTGCCGACTTCCTCGGACAATCTCTTCGTTGTGCATGGAGAAAAGCAGCTGTATCTTTTGTTTTTAACACTTCTCGAATCTATCTGATTCTTCCTAGTATTGTATCTTTCATGCCGCAACTTTACTGGCTCGTTCTTTGCGCATTTGCTTATTTCTTCAACTCTACGGAACGGACTATTGCAATTCTTTTTATCGATCTCATTATCCAATTTAGGTAATCTCAATGTATTCCATACAGCTATTCTACTGGTCTTCACTATTTTTACAGGAGACGTATTCTGATCCTGATTATTCTCTAATTTTGAAGAAATCTGTGAGGAATGATCCTTGAGACTATTGTTTTGATTTGTATACCGGAAACTCACGTTCTCAAAGCTATCAGTCGATTCCATGCTTTGCGTGGAGCTCGATCTTTGCCCACGTGCCAATCGTGCGAATTGAATGTTTACGAAACTATCAGAAGTCTCAATGTCATTACCAGTGGAACTGTTGCCAGTCAGGCTGTCACTTGATGTCGACGCAGTCGCATTCCTGTTGCGGAAGTCATCGCTATCGAATTTGTTTTCACGATTCACCTCATACAAGTTCTTTTGGTTGCATTTACTTTGCCGATTCATAACGATAGATTTATTTGTCGATTTCGGCGTTTCACAATTCGAATGGAGATAACTTGATTCTTTCACCGAATTTCCGTTTTTCCGATCACCTCGATGATACATAGAAATTGCAACTGTTTTCTCGGCGATTTCGTTGCAACGAATCGGTGAATTGCTGCGATAATTACATATGTTCAAATTCTCTGGAATGCTATTGAGCGACGAAGTAGCACTTTGCGATTTGAGACGGCGTCGTGGCGTTTTGTTATCATTCAAATTGTCTATTAAATCATGCATTGATCGACTCAAACTATTGATATCTTTCAAATAGTCGGAACTAGGATCACTAAGAATTACTAAATCATCTTCGTTGCTATTGCCGTTGGCAAAATCAATTTCATCGTGATTTCGCTCATCCAATTTTCTCTCTGCGTCGATAAACTGCGGTACGTCACAATAATCAATACTACTTTTCCACTCGGCTCTTGTCTTGGAATCGTCATCCTGTCGTTGACTGCGCTGCTTCTTGAAGTCGAACTCGAAGGTGGCCATTCTTATCGGCTTACACTGCTGATTCCAGTATTGCTCCGCCGGTGCGTTGGGTGTTGTTGCTGCGGTCTGCTCGCCTCCTAGAAAGCTCTGCTGATATACAGAGGCGGGGCAAAAGAAAAGAAAAAGCACTGCTACAGATACAGCAAACCACTACAAAAGCTTTCTTAGTTTTGTGTTTGAAATAAAGCCGATAGAGGAGGCAAGAAGGTTTTCGATCGCAACACGCTCGTAATATGGAAATTTTGTTCAGCGCATAAAGCAAAAGATAATAAATTTGTATTTCTTAAATAATTACATTTCTATAAAGGAATATAAAATATTTATAATAAATAATCTTTTATAAGAATATAAAGTTAAGAATATAATTCTATAGATGTTCATTATTTCCTTCTACAAAACTAAAGTTCTTTATGAATTGAGTGATAAATAAAATAGAGTAAGTTCAAAATTCGAGATGATTTTGTTACAGATCAAACTTATTATTGGAATTCTCAGTATTACACTAAACCCGCTGAACTTTTTTTTCCATGTAGTGTGGCATGAGCTGGTGAGGGCTGAAGGAATCGTGCTCAAAATAATAAATGTGATAGCAAATGTGTCGTGTAGCCGACAACCACCCGATACTAATCTCATCTTAAATAACTGTGAGAGAGTGAGAAAGGGGTTTCTAAGCCATGCGGGTGCGGCAACGCATTTTTTCTAACTTGTAAAGTACAATAATAATGTTGTATGTCAGTGACAATTACCGCGAGCCATGGATGATCCAGTACGTCCTCTGCGCTAAAACGAAGTTCCGGTTGTGCCTGCAGCATATTCGAAATGAGCTGCTTCGCGGAATCTGATATCGTATCCCAATAAGGCGATGTGAATTCATATTGACCGCTCAAGATACGCTCAAACAATTCCTCTTGTTCGTTATCTACCGACACGAATGGTGGAAAACCACACAGGAGAATATACAGGATTACTCCGGCTGCCCATACATCAATCTAAAAAAAAAAAGAATTTATATATATATATGAGATTCGTTACACATATATTTTTTTAAAGGCAAATACCTAATCTAAATATTATATATTTTTCACATCTTTATAAATTATCATTAATAATTTTTATACTCTTGTCCTTAAAAATATATTTCTTGAATATATATAAAAATTATATGTATTTCAACTAATTAAATTTTAAGTTAATTTTATTTGCCAAACTTAATGAATTTACTATAACAAGTCAATACCTTTAAACCATATCCGGTTTCGGCGAGAATTTCCGGTGCCACATAAGTAGGTGTACCACAAACTGTGTATAAAGGTTCTCGCACTACCTGCGCAAGTCCAAAGTCACCCAATTTCAAGCATCTAACATGACTGCCATCCATTTCAACTAGGAGATTTTCCGGTTTTATGTCGCGATGTACAATATGATGCGAATGTAAATAAGCCAAGGCAGAAGTCAAATGACTGATCATCACACTCGCCTCTGCTTCAGAGAATTTCGTCGCCACTGCGATTGCATCGAATAAATCTCCACCCTAAAAAAATGAGCCAAATATTTTAGTTATAGTAAATTTTTAATTATAAATTAAATTAAAAATATATCGTTAATTAGTTTTCAACACCATTAAATTTTTTTCAACGACGTACCTTAACAAGTTCCATGACTAAAAATAGCTGATCGGCAGTATCTTGTTCCGCAATCAAGCTGATTATGTTGGGATGACAAACTTGCCTCAGTATCGCTACCTCGCTTGCTAACATTGTCTCCTTCCCTTGACACTTGTACTTGTCCACAATTTTCATAGCATATTCAACACCGCTAGATCTGAAATATTATCAATGTTTTGTGTCAGATTTTTCTTTTAATGAAACATCCAAAATATCTCTGGCTAAATAAATTATAATATTGTGTTATATTTTTGCATTCTATTTTTTTTTATATATGATATGAAATTTTACTAAATTTTGGAATAATTACTTGTGGGTGCAATGCCTAACAACAGCAAAGTTTCCATCTCCAATTATATGTCCCACGGTATAATGCATTCTCAGAGGCTGTGGCAGTATCAAAGATGATGGACTCGGAGTCCTAACTTGTGGCGTAGTAAGCGTCTTTTTGCCAGACTTTCTCGGCATTCGCGGCATTGGGCCGCTCTGTCGTTTGGAACTCCACGGACAACGACGGAAGCTCTGCACACACTTACTTTCCTCGAAGTCCAACTCAAAATCTTCCTGTACGGATTTCTCTGGGCCGTAAGCCACAAAGATGTCATCATTCTCAAAGAATTGCTCGAGCGAGGTCACTTGCTGACCTGATAACGTATATACCTTCCTCACCGCCCCGCTGTCAAGTTTTACAGCCTCTGTAATCGCTTCCATTGCGTGCTCAAGGCTCGGTGCGTTGCGTTTGTTCAACAACAGCCGCATCACCTTACGTGGCTTGGTACCGTGGCGGATCAACGTCACGATGCGCGCTTTCACGCACAACGGAATGGCGCTGATCTGCCTGCCGGTACCACCGCCTCCGCTGCTAGCTGCCGGCGATTGTGGTAATCCAGACAGCGAGCTGCCACGACGAACCTTGGATGCTGAATATTCGACTTTTTTGAAGATCTCGCCCTGACCAGATACCACGTAACACTTGCCATCCTCCAGATCGCTGACACTTTGTACTTTACGACCATCCATGGTATATATCGCTCGTACACCATTCGGCAAGGTCACGCTCGATACTAGAGCACGAGTCAGATCGGACGCGAGACTATCAAAACTGCGATATCTTTCAGGCGTCACTGCCATCACCACACCTGTGTAATATTTGTCTCCATTGCGGAAGAATCGAACTCTCTTTGCCTTTTTAGTTGGAGGTGTTCTAAGAACATTTAAGGAATGCCGTGATGTTATATCTAATATCCTCTCATCTAAACTGACTGCAGTAGTCGAATTGATTTCCCCGCCACCGCCTGCTGAAAAATTGCCATCGCTAGACGGTGAGGCACCTTGACTCAGTGGTTCCTCCATCATCCTAGAGAAGTATTATTCTTATCAATGAAACGAATAGAAAGATATTTTGTGTAAATTTTCAAATTTTTCAATGACTCATATAAAACCTTAGTATAATAGTTACTTATTTTATTGAAGTAGCTACCATCTAATATTTTTCACATAGTAACATGTTCCTAATAGACTTTACATCTGTTATCTTTCAATATACATACATGTGTTGATGTACTCCTAATGTAATTTATACCTTACACATAATTAACAAAAAAGAAAAAAATCATTACTATGTAACAATATGTTCAAAGTAAGAAAAGAAATTTATCAGAGGAATATTGCAAATGTTATCGTTCCAATAAGTATATAATTATATAATTTAACATTTTTCCAGTATAATCTGTTTTCAACATAGTTCAGCATACCTGTGTTATTAAGTTATCATACATAATGAGTACCAATCAATTATTAACTAAGGGCTAAAATTAAATAAAAATTTAATTATTAGTGAGTCGAGCGAGATATATTTAAAAGAATGCATAAATTATTATTTTTTATTAATTTATTACTCTTCAGGTAACTCTACACATATATAGACATTGTAGTATAATAAAGTTATAAACCAGACCAAGCTCTTATCTGCCATCCCATCGACTACAAACACAAAAGTCACCTGAAGATTATCGCAGATATCTCTCACCGCTGATAAATTAGACAGTTTCCTAGAATGGCATTCCAGCCTTTTTTAACTCTTCATCAGCAATAGTATGAGTCACGCTTTAGAAAGTGCACTTGACAGGTGCAGCGGGAGCGGGAATTCCACTTGGCGAGCGTGAAACACCGCTACTGCCATGAACGGCATGCCAGCAGATACTGATTTATGTCTAGTTGGGATTGATATATCAGAACACGAGGACGAGTATGGACGAGGATAGGATGCAGCGATTCGAGCGCACTTAACCTGACTCTCACTCGGTCGTTAACGAGTACCGTGCCGTCATCGGCGATGACGGCGATCCGGTTCATCCGGTGCGCCGCGTAAGAAACGTGCACGTATTCACACTCACCTGCTCGCAGCCCGAGCAGAACGTGGTTAATTGCAGCACAGGACGGACGTCTAACCGTTTCACTCTCGCGCGAGACAAACAGCGTGAATCACCACCATCGAGCTGACATTTTCACAACGGCGACCGTTCACTCAGGCGGCCGCAGCAGGAGCTAAGGAGCCAGTAGTTTTTGCTTAAACACTAGTACCTAGCTCACCTAGCTGTGCCTAACGGCAGAGAAAAACTTGAGAGTTGAAACTTCTGAGAAGGACCACCCCACGGTCTTTTAGAGTCTTTTTCGTGGGATCTTCGAAATCCCTTAGCTGCACACTACTGCCAGTACATCCATTTTCGAATTGAGTACTAAGTAGATTGAAGAACGACTGACGTTATCGACAATTGATATAAATCTACGATATATATATAAATATTTGGATAATATACATTATTCAATTTACGATTTTTTATTATATAAATGTTCCATAATATACCAAGTATATTTTTGTAATGCTATAATATCTTATATTATTGCCGCAAAATTACAATTTTTTTCTCTACAGTTATCATCACTATTTATGATAATCAAACTGGGACGATAACACAGTTGTTATCTTAAAATCACAGTTTTTAATGAAAATCGAGTACTATTAGGTTTTAAATATGTATACATGTCTACAAAACTATAAATCATAAAATTATATATATAATATTTTTATATTATATTATATATATATATATATTATTATTAGTTTAATTCTTACACTTAATCACATAAATTTTTAATTGATAAACAGCTCTTAACAGAGACGCGAATATTCTCGCGATAAGAATATCGATCTAGTATTGTCAATGTACATATCCAACTCGAAAATGGATGTACTAGCGCCATTAGCGGTATAATGTTGAGGACACCGTCGAGATACTATTATTTAATAAATGACCGTTATCAATCATGGACAAATTTTCATGACCACCAAAAGGACTCCAAGGGCATGGTGGTAATTATTGTAGAACATTAACATTACCAAATTTTGCTTGATAAATTAATAAAATTTACTTTCCTTAACCATACTGCGCGTTTTATCGTTAAAAATATTTCTTTTAAATTTGTAAATTTCTGATAAAAACAGTAATTAGATAAGGTAAAATCTTTATTATTTATCTTTGGAACAACCAAAACAGCTGATAATAGATTTGTTCTCGATACTTGAAATGCTCAAACATTTTTCCACTTAAAAGAAATACATATCAGGCGTTGAAAAGAGAGAAAGAGAAAATACTGACTGCAAAAAGTACAACTTATTAAAGTAAAATAGATATATTTGATATTTATTTAAAGAAAAAAGTTTTTGTGTATAGTTTAGTGCAGGAATAAAATCAGATCAACTTGGAAATATCCTTTCTATTCATCCTTATATATACATTTCTTATACTATATGTATATCCTTGTGTGTATGTTTATCATATAAATCAAGTGAAATATCAAAATAATCTCTTCCATTATTTCCTTGAATAAAACCAAATTTTTACTCTCATTATAGCAATTAATAAAATAAGCTCATCAAAATATGAGACAATATATATCATTATAAAAAGTTTATAATAGAGATAATTTATTAATTCTTAATTTTTTACTTCAATATGTTCTTAAAAAACAAAATTGTAAAAATGACAATTTTTAAAAAAGTAGATGGGTCAAGAAAATAGCAAAAGAAAGATCTGAAATAAAAAATTTAAATTAGTATATAATATTTAAACGTTGGATAAACTTTAAGAGTAAAATTTACAAAATATATAGTCAAGTCGTAATAAATTACAAAATTGTTTACATTAACGTTCCATGGTATCTTTATGACATTGAATATTGATTTGTGAAGTAATGTGAAATATTATACTAATTTAAATTAAGATCTTTTTTTGCTCATTTTTTGACCTATCTACTTTTTTAGATTTTGGGATTGCAATATCGAGCAAATTACGTCTTTTAATATTTTATATAACAATTTTTATTACGCAGTTTTAATGCATTTTTACAATTACTTTTCAACTGTATTTAAAATAAATCATTCGATACAATTATTTGTAAAATACCTATTAGTAAAAAAGTATAAATAAAATTGCCATTATTATATAAAGATTAGATCTTTGCTCCATAAAAATTGTAAAATATACAGTCAAAAAAATAATCTTACATTCGTATCCTAATAGCACCTCAATATTTCTTATAACTATTATACGTGTAGCAGTTTATTGGCGATACATTGGTTAAATACTGGGTCAATATTGTGCTAATAAATTTGTAGTAAATCTAGTGTAAACAAAACACGTGTCACTTATGCCTTCATCTATTTAACTTCTTCTAGAGTTCTTAAAGAAACTCTTCAAAGTATTCTAACGTTTGCCTTTTAATTAATAATACATAATATTTTGCAAAATGCTACGTTCTTTATTAATTCAATCATTTAATGCCAACGATACCTTATTGACAATTCTTATATACTTATTTTTGATTCTCAAGTTCTTCATTTTTCATGTTTAAATCACATCGTTTGTGTTTCTTTGTTTATACCTGGCGCGCAGGAAAATGGACAGGCAGGTAACCGTGGTCACCAGGTAACTTACACAGCAATACTCGAATGCCGTGAAGGAGAGGGGCCGACGCAGGTCGAGCAAGGTGGCGGTGTTCTCTACCACTGTCGCGGCATCGGCTTGCAGTCTCGTTCGGCGGGCGTTCGTCGTCGGTCGAAGCTGGTGCGCGCGCGGGTGCGAAGGTAAAAGAGTGGAGGCCAGAAAGAGGAGAACCCATCTCTCGGAGCGGGAAGTTATTTTGTTTTATTTTATTTTATTTTTTTCAACGGCGTGTGAAAAGAGTACGAGCGGAAAAAATACAGGCAGAAAGAGGAGGAGCAGGATGTTGAGTGCGTGAGAGGACGGGAAGAAGGAGCCGAAGAAAGATTCGGAGCCGGAAAATGCGGACGCGACACGTCGTGGCAGGTGAGTCAGGTCCCCCTCTGTACGTTCAGACCGCGGCTGCGGTCGCGGTCGCCATCGTTCCGTTGCGAGCGTCGCGGGCCCCGACGCCCCGACGCGCGACGCGACGGCACGGCGCGGCGTCCAGACGGGAAAATCCTAACTGAGCAGGAGAGATCATTTTTCAATCGAACCTGAATGCCGAAATCAATAATTAAATCCTCGAACAAGAATACAACTAATAAGTCAAGAGATAGAAATCTACCGAATTGTGAGTCAGATGAATCCTGAATATATAAATGCGACGTAAGCGATGAACTAGGATGACTCACGAGAGATTTTTAAGGATCGAGCTGTTTAGTGGATCAAGAATGATCGATATATATTATTTTATTATCACTTTTGCTTGGAGAATCTCTGTGATTAATTCGAGTTTCTTGTTAAGCGAGAAAACTTCCTGGCAACAAAGAATCTTTTAATAAATATTTTTTTTATTTTTAATAATAACTTTTGAATAATAAAATTATCGTAAATTAAACCATGTCCAGAATTGAAGGTTGGCCGATCATTTCATTCAAAACTTATGAATAGGCTCAGGGACAAAGAACAATGACAGGTGGAAAAATTCACCCTCGAAACATTTTACGCACCTACCTAACCGTCTACCTGAGGTACTGTTATGAGGAGAGCATGTCGTTACGCTCCAAGAGAGTCTGGCATTTTGACTATATTGAACAAAGAGACTTCTGGAAGTCGACATTGGCACAACAAACGATAGCTTATCGCATTGCAAATAATAATTGGTAGAAGAATGTCAATGCCAAAGTTATCGTGGGGAAAACTATCAGTACGGAACAAATAATTTCTAAGGAAATAAAAATCAAAGCATGATTAAAATACGGGTGAGATAAGATTGTGGAGAATTAAAAAAAATTAAATTGAAAAAATTAAGAGAAGATAGATACAGAGATATAATCAATATAAAAATGAAATTTTATATTCATCGTAGTCTACGTTATTTCATATTATCTTCTTGGATTTTGCGTCTCGAGACTCGATCGCAGATTGTTGGATTTATTTTGCTATTTTGTGAACGTGTTATATTAAACTGAAATATATGTTATATTATTCGTGTGGCTTCCTATAGCATTCTCAGTGCATGTGATACGATAACGAGATGGAGGACGCTGAATCTATTGAAATCTCCCGCCAGTGAGTTCAATACCAGATGCCAGAACGAGGAAAACTCTTTCTTAGCACCTTATTGAATTTTGATTATACTAAATTCTCTCTTCAATTGCGTAACGATAATTTTTATAAAATTATTACAAATGAATCTTAAATATTGAAATTAATTTCACACACAAGACATATATATATATATATATATATATACTATATATCCTGCCAATTTCAATTATTTGAAATTCATTTAATTTTCGATATAAAAGTATTTTTTATTAATCAAGTCAAATTTTTCAGTCATTGTTATTTTATAATTTATTATTTAAAACATATAAAGGAAATAATTTGCATTTGTATGGCAAGGAAATTATAGCAGTGCCAAATGAGAGAATTATAACGTTGCGTGAATAATGGAATTTTCTAACGAGCGCGATAAACCAGTTTGACGTTTCTCTTCCGTTGTATCGTACGTGACAATAAAAAATTTTGATTGAATGCGATGCGATATTAATAGATATCGCTAGATGCAACGAACATGATACATTCACAGAAAGTAGAACGATTCAACAATTGAAAGCAAAAGTGGCTTAAGTTAGTAAAACTCATTTCTCTGCTTATATTCTTTATTTTTTGTTACAAAAGCTCATTTTATTTAATTCCGTTTGTTTGTATCATTACATATAATAATAACTATATCACATATTGTGTTCAATAATTATCGTTGCTTGATTATTCGATATCTTACTAACGATGAACTTTGCATGTTCCATTATTGAAATGTTTCCCTATAAATATTAAATACGTGCACATTGTGATGACAAGAAATTTACGAAATTACTAAGAATTTAGATTTCTTAACTAAATTAGAAAAACAAATTAAAGAAATTCAATAATAATTAAATCCATCGACAATTATGCTATCTAATCTTTAGAAAAGTGACGTACGAGTCAAACCAATAGGAATCTTAATGACATTATCGAGTAAAAAAGCGAAAATCTTTATGTTTGACGAACATGATTTTCTTCTATTCTTGATTTAATTTTATATTTCAGAAATATTTAATCTACAAATAAAATGTTTTTACGATTTAAAATTATAATCATTTTTTCACTGTTTTTTTTTTTATTTAATACCAAAACTTTAATTACGTGTAGTTTTTTACAAGTTCTATATTAAATATGTTCTTTTAATTTACATTTACAAGAAAAATATAGATTCTCTAAAGATTTTTACAGAATGCGGTAAAATTATTTATTTTTATAGGAATATAGTTCTGAACGAAACAAATGTTCAGGTATGCTACGTTATAATGCTCGAAATATCTTTGACTTTTCCGTGCCTTCGACAATGGAACGGCTTTTCCATGGTCGACAGGTATTTCCATTTATGGATTAGAAAAGAAAAGAAGAAGGATCCTTTTCTGTAATAGATAAAATTTTTGCAAAGGCATGCGATTACAAATGAGACGTTTTTCTCGTCCCAGGAAGAAAAAAAAAATGGCCCGTAGAATAATTCACAAGCTGATTATCTCTCTGCGAGTGAGCTTCCGCTTTTGTGCACACCTTTCCGGTCACGTAAAAGCGCGCATTGACCGCGCAGGAGAAGGCATTCTTTCGTAACGGTATAAACTTTTACCTCTTCGAGATCACCGGTGTGGATCAGTGACCGACCCGAGAGAGTCACTACGATGACCCATGAAATCGTGATCGTTCTCGGACGACAATCATCGAAAGACGAATACTGTGCTTAATTACAGCAAAGATCAGTTACCAACTCTCTTTGTGAGAGAGAAATAAATAATTTTATTACATTTTGTAATTTTTTATCGCTCAACTTTGAAGGTTACTTTTATAATATTTATCTTGTACTTGAGAGAGGAAAAATTATATACATGTTCATTTAATAATTAACTTTATCTTGTAAACTAGGAAAACTTTCTTAAAAATCCTGAAAAAAAACAACACAATTTTTTTAATTATTAAATTCAAAAATACATGTAACGTTTTATAACGTAGTTGTAATGCACCTTACACGAATGGATCTTTACGTTCTTTGACTTCTCGTCACACAGACGTCGTCCAAACTCTCTAACACTGTAAAGGCCCGTCAAACTTGAGAAAATGTCCTTCGTCCGCTCTGTGAAAAGATGTTTTAGACCGGGGCGATGAACGGCTTATCGCGCTCGAGGAATTCCTGTGCACCTCGCGATCATGCCATAGCTGAGTACTCTTTTCATATGGAAATACGAGAGCTGACATACATTTAAATAAGCGACCACTTGTGTAAAAATATCATCTCTGTTAGTTATCCCAATTGTTCGAACAATATCGAGAGACTTGTCAAAGCGAAACAACGAACTGAAGAGTCTGGGCGGCGGTCGATGAATTACTTGAAATAAATTGATTTAATTGAAAGCGATAAAACAATGATTTACAAGTGAAACGTAACAGCACGTTTGCATAACAATATTAATGCATGTATGTATATCTACATATTTTGTCCTAAAGATTAAGAATCATTCAAATTTTTGATTATGCAAATTATACAGTATTACTAAATTTAGATATATATTTTTGTTGAATATTAATAATATATTTCGTAGGTACTTATATTGTTTAATATAGATGCCATTGTTTTAAGAATAGTTAGTCGTTGGATTATTAATCGTATTTGTTTTATAAAGAATGAAAAATAGAACAAATATAATGTCATAAAAAAATGTTATAGAAATTCTAAAAGTATAATATAATTAATAAAGAAGGAAGTTCTTTTATCTTTAACATTTTTATCACATTTTATTAATGCATATTAATTCAATTTCCTATTTCATATGCAGATGAAAATGATAAGTTTATTATCAAAAATGTTATATAAATATATAATAATATATATTGAGAAATTATTTAAGGAAATTCAAGTTTTTTTTTGAAGATATTGAAGACTTTCAAGAAGCTTCAGTTTTGAATGATACTTGAAGCAATTTGAAACTCTACAAGATACTGAATAGCAAACTTTCAAAAGAGGGCATCGGGCGCCCATTATTAGTCGTAGATGAAGTTACCAGTCTTTGTTATACGCGACACGATATCGATATCCATGCTAGAAGAGGTCGATAGTTTCACGAACAGACGTCGCGTCGTTTCCTCGCTGAAAAAGCATTTAACGGAACGTCATCTCGTACGAGAGCGGAGGCGTGTACGCGTATGTGACGCAATTGTTCCACGTGTCGCCTGTCAATTTATATCGAGCACACCAGCACTCGACGCGACGACGATGAGGCGTCGCAAATAATTTCGCGGATAATTCGCTGCGGACGCAAAATATTTCGAGTGTATTAAACTCGTTTCTGCCGCGGGTGTACTTGTCAATCTATGTTTTTATTGCATTTTACATTTTTAAGAGGATTTTGCAAACACAGGAGAGCTCTGGAAGCTTTTACACGAGTTTGCATCATTCACGTCCAATAAAGAAACTTCTGATACGATAAAATATTTAATCAAAAACGCTTTTTTTTTTCGATGGCATATATGTCACTATTGAAACTTTTGTATATTAATAATATTGTATATTAATAATATTGTATATTAATAACATTGTATAATAGTTATTATACAATGTAAAAAAAAATCCAGCATACAAACATTGTTTTCAAAACGATATATTGATTCTGCTTATTAACGGATGATCCAAAGAATAATTTTGAATTTTAGACGAATTTTTTTTTCCATATATGCTATATTTTTTTCTTATACACGTATTATTAAAATTAAGTTTGTACTATTTTTTTAATTCTTTGATATACTGGCACGTGTGCGCGCGCGCGTGTGTGTGTGTGTATGTGTGTGTGTATAAATCGACAAATTTCGATAGCTCAGATTCTCTATCAAAAAGAGAATCTTTCTATTCGACTGACTGCGAAAGCGCGCTTGTGGGATGTCGCAGCAGAAAAATGCAGCGAATCGAACGAAAGTTGCATTCGCACAAATATACACGATACCGGCGTTAAATTACAGAACCGGCTCAACGTGGCGTAATATTACGCTCCGTTCACTCGCGCGAAATTCAAATGCGAAAAATAAATTCCGATGCGTGTACCGACTCGTCAGTGAATTCAAATAAAAACGCGCGATTATTTCATACTTCACACCGGAAAGCAATTCGTAATTGTTAATTTGCGTTCATAATTTCTAGAAATATATACGTTAAAAAATCAGATCTTATAAATATATATTATTTTCCAAGTTATTTTTATGTTAAAAATAATTTAACTACAACAATTACTTTAAATAACGACTTTTAATTAAAATAAATTCTTCGAAAAAATATAACTTTTAAAAAATATTAATCAAAAACGTTTGATCTTACCGCAAAATGTTTTCTTCAGCTAAAGGAAAGTATGCAGAATAGAGTCTTGTGAAGACAGTTGTAAGAAGGGTCACATGGCCCTTTATGAATGGCGCCAGAACCCCTGGGGTCCAATATTTTTTCTAAGAAAGATATTTCACAGGTCCCGAGGATTCACTTGAGTGGCCAATTTTGACAATTATCAGACCCTCTTTCGGAGGGTCCCTAACTCGAATCGGATATAGTTAAATTCCTGAATAAAATCACAAGAAATATATTTTCCGCCGAGATAATGCTATAAAAAAAAAAAAGAGTACTGACTAATTAGTTATCTTCGAATGCATCAACGAAAAACTTGGGCATCTTGATAATTTCACTTTGTCGACTTTTCATGAACTTATTTTTATTTTGAGAACTTGTTGCCTCTCATCTCTCATTACTTTCCTTTAATCCAAGGGAACGTTTTATGTATACAGAATATATACCTTACATACGCAAATTGTTTAAAATTGTCGAATAAGCTCTCTTTTTTTATGACAGTAATATAATACTGTTCAGAAAGTTATTCCTTCCGCAAATATGTCGTATGTATCATAACACAGCTAAGTTATTAGCGGCCAAGTGCAATCCGCCTGCAATAATTTTTTCATGCTTTCGACACGCAGCGTGATAAATATTTTCGTCGAAGTAAATTAGAAATTTTTTTGACATTTATAGTGAGCTTTAAGATAAAAAAAAACTAAAAGAATAGATAAAATAGTAACTAAACTAAAATAACGTTTTTTGTACTTATCGCCTTATCTTTTCTTGACGTGTTGGAAATACATTGAGCGAGATGAAAAATAACTTCTCTGTCGATATACAAACTGTGTCGGGAACTTTATATTATATTAAATGTCAGGAGACAATTTCTTTTTGAAGAATCTTGAAACGATGACTTTGCTTTGGAGAAGTTTAAATTAAGGATTAATTACGTATAGTGATAAACACATAGAAAATGAATATTGAAATTATAATATCAAAGATAGTATTTGTATTTAAGTGTGATCTATTATTTAATTAATTATAAAGTATATTATATCGATCGTATAAAATTTTACCTTTTCTTACCTTCTTTTTATCAAATGAACTAATTAATGATTCTTTTGAAATTTTGCAAAGCTGCTTTAGCATTATTTAACCTTCAAAAAATATCAAACAAAACGTATATGACTATGCATAATCGTATAATTTTTATGAATCGTAAAATTGAGGTACATCACAATGTTAAACATAAAAACGTCATCGGCGGTGAATATATTTATTGATATACAACTTCATTGTAATCTAAACTTCTTCGAAATTAATATTATTGCCTTTTTGCGAATTTTCATAAAAACCTCCGGATTTTTTCTGGAACTCTTCATAAAAAAAAAAGTTAATCAGTAAATTTAAAAAGAGTTAAATGTCACTTCTATTAATGATTCAAAATTGTTTATTCCATTATAGGAATAACAATTATTTTAAATAATGTTATCTCACATTTGCAATAATTGAAAAATTTGAGTAAAGATTTATAAGGAATGCATTTTTTTTTATTTTTTAAAGGCTATTTAATTTAAAGAACGCAAAAGCAACACTAATTTGTCTTTTTTAATTTTACAACTTTATTTACAAAACTTTCTTATTTTTCATATTAGTTGTTCTAAATGTCTCAATATCTCAATTATTTCAATAGAGAAAAAAGAAAGGATAAAATGTTTTAATACCAGACGAGAGATATTTTCTGATAACTATAATGACTTTCTATTACGCGAGTCATTCATAGTATCGGAATACTTTCATAGCGCTTATGTTATCATTGCGTCTACCGCTTAGAAGCGAATGGACGTGGATTTCCCGTATTCTATCCGATATATAAGTATAATTGAAGGCACAACTAACGTAGATATGTATGTGCTTGCGTGTGTATACGTTTCCTATCGGTGTTGCGAGCCGTCGCATAAAATTGCGTAAAGTGATGGCAATTGCGACTCGTCGCTGTTGTTCGCTCGTCGCGTGTATTTTTCCTCGTTTCAAGTTCTTCGACAGTAATAATAAATGGAATCGATCTTATTGGGATCGAGTACAAATTGCGTTGATATCATCTATCCTGTTTCGTTCTTACGGATCAATTCGAGAAAAGAATATCACACGGAATAGAAAGCTAAGCAGTGAGTTATCGTTTTTGTTCATCAAGACTGATGCGTGTCGCGATTTTTGTAACAAAAGTCGTATATTTCACAGCGTAACGCCACGGGAATGCAGGGATTACAAAAAAAAAAAAAAAAAATACGCTTGACCGTGGAATGCCGCGACAATTGTACGCTCGTTCCACATGAGTTCCCGATACGGCACGAAATCGCGTTTATGACCGCTACACATATACATATGATAAGCGAAATCGCGCCGTGCAGTTTCGCTAAATCACGTTTCAGCGTTTCATGCCAATTAGAGAAGATTCGTGGGGGAAGTATCTCGTTGGAAAATTAAATCGACGTGAGATATCTGCGAATCTGCGAGAGGAAACGAGATAAATGATGATTGATGGCGATAATAGAATATGTACCGGGATCAGAATCCGTAAGATCCTAAATGGTTCCAGGAGCTGGAAGAGGAAAGTAAATTTCCGAAATTGACTGTGGAATCTCTCTATTTGTATGAAAAATATCGGAGAAAATTAATCTCAATTTATAATTTCATTGAAATTAAGAGAAATTCTCTAAATTATTGTAAAAAAGATTCCAACTGTAAAATAATACATTTGAAATGTCTGCCTCGATTATTTCAGAATTTTTTGATTCATCAGGGAATAAATAAAAGTGACGAGATATAAATACGCCAGAATTGTATAATGGACATTTGACGAAGCAATTTGCGTTTCGCATGTGATATAAATGCTAACAAGGACCATCTCCGCTGAATAATCTCCTGTGGAAGATCGATTTTCCGAGAATTGTCAGTGGGTTTGAATGGTTAAAGGATAACGAATACATTGACGTGCTAATTAGCGTTGAATCCCGATAGCTCGGGATGGGAAAGGAACCTTGACGCCCGAATTGACTTCCGTTTATTCCGGGTATATCCTCTTCGTGGCTTGACGTAAAACGGGCGCGATTCGCACCAAAAATAATACGTCTCGTTCAATTGGATCCTGTTTCGACGGAGACGATTATGCATGTTTAATACGATCGCAAATTTCATCCCGTGGATGTCGCGCGATATGTGGCTATATTGGGAACGCTAGCTGTTATCGCTCAGGACACACTCATGAAACACATCGCACTTATGTAATTCTGTACTATACTAGATAGAGGAATTTACGGAAATTAGATAATGCTTATTGAAATAATTACATGATTATTTCAACGTAACGGCATACAAAACGGAATAAATAATTTTTCAAAAGTTAGACTAATCTTCAATTTCAATTATCTTCCATTTTGCGAACGTCGCATCTCGAAAAAAGTTGCATCAAGAAAAATGTATTCATTCTGTATATTCTACAACTGCATTATTTATTTTGTCATATATTTTCTATTAAAGACAAATCTATCATAAAGTGAATCACAGTAAAATTTCAGAAATTCCACGTCGTGAAAGCCTATTTTCTTCACTCTTAAGGCATACCTCTTTATTTTTCCGAACGAACCTTCTAGGCCTCTTTTAACCCTTCAGAATCTTTCGGCAAGATTACGTGGTTGCATCTAACGCAAAATGTAGGCGGCTCCTCTTACGCTTACGATGCTTGAAACGAAAAACGGTTTCGTCTGGCCATCAAGTAACAACGCAACGTTGTTATAATACGCCTCTCTTTCTACACGGCTGTATGCATGTGCATGTGCGTTGTTCAAGGCACGCACCTGAGCGTGAAGTGAAGGATTCGCGTTGATGCACCGATGTGGCTTCCAGCTACATTCACCTTACCTAGTACGTTTTGATATCTTAAAAGTAAAAAAGTTTTATTAACTATATAACAGTTTAAATAATAGACAGTAAATGTAGATTATACCGAGTCATAAAACTAAGACTATTTTTTCGAATATTTTCAATATAATTTTTCCTTTTATATTAAAAAAAAAATTATTCAATTATTATTTGTAAAACTCAAGATCATAATAATACGATTTTTTGTCTCAAATTCATATTTACGAAATTATTACGTGTTGTTAAATTTAAGAAGATTTTAGAGACGTGTGAACTATGATGATATAGGAAGAAGACCCACGTAGATGGCATAAAAATGGGCTTCTGGTGCGCGGTATATATCGTGTCTAATGCACTCTCGTCGGCCTTTGAGAGTCACATGTCGTCGATCTAATCATCGAACTTTCGAGCCGCGGAGATAGCGTTTCCGCGATAATTGCACCCAGATAATTAAATCGAGCGATTTTTTTTTTCGTTACTTGGCTAGAAAGCCTCGGGCTGGACTACTCGTTCTACGACGTTGTCGAGCGGAACGCGATATTACAATGAGATTTAAAGGCGATCGATATTACGTGCGTCAGACATACGGGTCGCGCGACTTGCTCCGGAGATTCCGCAATCGAGAACCGTACGGCTTAAAATGGAAGGAAATCCCAGCATTTAAAATTAAGTGTGCAGTGTGCGTAATGAAACGTAAATGATGAGGGAAAAATCAGGGAAAGTAACAAAAAAGCAGGATAACAAAGGGTGATGAAGAAAGGGTCAAATCACACGATATATGCATCCACTCCGTATGCAAAATATGTGGGAAAAGCGAGAGGGAGGCGTTGGCGTTTCTAAGGCGGAACACTGTATTCATCGTCGTCGACAGAATGCAATTCTCTTGTGCAGTTATCCGTCATTATGCGCCAGGTTGCGGTACTCTCGCTCGTTGCATCCTGCCGCTTTTCTACTTGCAACTCCTTGGCCTTGCGTTAGAAGAAAACGCCATAATTATATTACAAAAGAGAAAAAAGAAAAAAAGAATAATGTGTCGATTTAAACAGCGTAAAAGAAAATTAAAGAAATGATATCGATATGTGTTTTGACATTTTTCGTTTAACAATATCAGATATATTTAAATCAGATTAATATCGTACAATTTTAAATATTTGTATATTTATAACATTAATTTATATTTATAATATTAATATTTATGTGTACAAATATACCCTTTCTTTCCATCTTTCTTAAAAATCACATTCTTCCTCTGTGCATTGCTAAATATACAACAATTGTACTAGTTTAATAGCTGCGTCAATGGTTTTTAATAATGCAGACGTAGAAAGTTTCGTCGGCGTGGCTCCCTTCTCTTGGGCTTGTTGTTAGTTAACTGCAATAACTTGCATTGCGATGCACACTGTCGTGCATAATTCCCGTAGACAGCGTATATGCGCCGTCATCTCTTCGCCTCTCGCTTCTCACGGGAAAAGCTGATTTCTTACAATACGGAGAATAAACTTTTCTCTACCTCGGGAATTAGCTTCCACATATGCAGAATCAATAATAATCAGATAGTCTCATTTTCACAAATAACAAGCAGCTTTTAAATTATACAATAAGTAATTCTCATTCATTAATTTTCTGATCAGCTGTCAATGCACATATTTTATACATATTGATATAAAATTGATAGATAAAAGCACAAATTACATAAAGTGTAATTTTTTGAACGAACTATGAAGATGCGCGGTACATTAATAATAACTTGAACATAAATAAGAATTCAGAGAAAATATCTCTATCACTTGGAGAATCAAAGTCTTGTCACGGTGATACCTACAGTGAATATATTTCGCAATAGATAAAGGGACCTCCTTCCCGTCCGTCACGTATAACGCGATCGTTGAATTCCCACGTGTCAGTGAACCGAAAGCTCTGCAACACGAACTCGGCCATAGCCACGTGCAATAGTTCTGTTCTAGTTGCAGTTCTATTTGTCTCTCCTTTCTTTCCCCCGAGATCAATACTCATTTCTCGTGCACAAAGCGTTTTATCAAGAAATTTCATTAAATATTATCCAAGAAATTATTTCACAGAAATGATTAGCTCTCTATTAATTTCACATCCACCAGTATTTATATTCATGATCTAAAGATTTTATTTATTTTATGTCCAGTATTTCGATTACGCGAAGAATTCGATCGGGAATTTATGTTTAAGTGGATTAACCCTTTAATTAAAGTTCTATTAAAATTTGCTACAAATTGCCAAAAATTAATTCGTTTCGTACATCAAGTGAATTATCGGTTTTTGCCAACGAAGTGGAAGTGGTTCATAGAAATTTCCTTTCTCGCTATCATCCTCGGCATCTTCGTAATGGTTTCGTAAAACCAACCTCATTAAATCGTTCTGTAGGACTTTATAGCACACTCCAGAACTCGTCGGTATTCACCTACGAGAGCTGAGTTGTACGACTCGACTGACTCACAATTGCCACGCCTTCGTCGAGCCGAGGTATAATACTCTTTGTTGCATCGCGCGGGAAACATTGCAGTTCGAGACGGCGCGTGCCGAAGTCTCAATTAGGCTAAGTTAAATTAAAAAGTGGACCATCTGCTCGAATAATTTGTCAATGGGTATTTTCATGATACATTTTCATATACATGCATATATGTACATACATACATACATTACATTACCTAAAGTATTTACAATACATTTCACGTTATTTGTTGACCACACCATACTTGATGTCCAATGGAATAGTAAAGAATATCTCCCGGCTTTGTACGTTCTAATTGAAAGAATGAAGAAGAGACAAGCTATTCGAAGAGAAAGTGGACTGTATTCTGTGCCAGGGAGAGCATATCGTACCTTCATGAAAAATTCCGTCGACCAAAAGGCGTGACTTATGATTACGTTACTTGTTTTCGTGTGTAAAGATTGTTTATCTATGAATATGTATAAACACTTCTGGAATTGAGAAATTTGTAAAACAGTTATAAAGTTTTACTTAAAGCTCATGTTTCTAGTTTCCGTCGCAATATTATTTTGCATTGATCAATATGAAAATTCGAATAACATTGAAGCGATACAACGTTTCAATTACATACTCGCGTATGTATTGCTTGTTGATCAGTTTGAGAAAGAAGCCAGAGTTTACCCAATCAAAGCTTAAATACTATTATATATTCAACAATTTACAGAAAGTAAAAAATATCTTTTTAAATTTTTTTTATGTTGCTTAAAAAATTATGTACGCGTCCATTATGTTGAATCGTAGAATAATTAATAAGTAGTGTTCATTGATCGATTAATTGCAGCGAGAATCTTTCACGCCGTTATGCACCTTTTAATTTAAAGAGCATGTACAATTAAATTGCTCGCTCTACAAATTCGATCCTTGTAGACGGCATAATATCAGTTCATCGAGCACAAAATTATCGAACCTAACTGTCAAGATTAAACCAGTTACCAAGTGGTTTTTTAGACATAGATGAAAAAGAGACCGGTTACATATTAACTGACAATTCAATGGTATTAGTCGCGAACTAACGGATTAATTATTTTATTTTTCATTGTCGTTGTATTTCTTTTTTGATATTCTTGAAACGCACGGCATACTTTCCCAGGCGATTGCGGTCGTCTCACAGGTGTCCCGTAAGGATACGTCCGTGGTATCCTTACGGATGATGTATGCAGGTTATGCTTTCTAACGGCAATTCTCCAAATCGCTCCGAATGGGCTAGCATTAGTGTGCAATTCGTCATGAACGCGATACATCCAATCAGGACTCGCGCATTTTCGGTTCTCCACGGTGATTCCTCCGATCCACGATGAAAACCGTTACGTTATTTCCATCGCTTTCTACCATCTAATGTATCTCAAATCGTCAATCGCATTAAACGAAAATAGGGTAATGAGACTAACGGATTAATCATTCCATTTTCAACTGCTGAGCGCGCAGTTTATACTTGATGATGTTCAGAGTAATCGTGCACGAAGAAATTAACAATAATTGTCAATTGTCCGTTTTCTTTTCTAAGTGCGATAAAAAAAAAAAGTCGAATTTGCGGAGATAGATACATACGAATCAAAAGATTTGCTTGAATAATTAAGAATTAGAATTTTTAAATTTATAAAATGTAAATTGTCACACAAAGGTATTTGAGATGGTGAATCTTGAATCTGTACGAAATCGTAAGCTTATCATATCATAATTTCTTGATTCTACGTCTTGATGAATTTTACTTCTTGTGATCGGATAGATTTCTAACAGGAATTGCGAATCAATCTAACAGTTTCTCGGATCTAATTATTCGCAATCCACGCAGCGGACGCGTCATCATTTGTCCCATACAGGAAGATCGACTTCCGGTAATTCCGTCATTGATGCAATTCCAATTATGGATCTCCGTTTATGTTTACATGTTTTACACATTTCGCATGCGGGACACGCAAGTATGTACGTGAGTTTCTCGGATGTGTCACGTGCCTGTCCCGGAAAATTTATCGCGGAAAAATTCGCGCGAAATTTTTTTTCCCCCTTTTTTTCTCATCAACCTTATCAAGAAACACTTTCTTTATCATAAATTCGTAAATTTATGACTGTAATTAAACCTATAGATTTAAAATCATAGATAGATAAAAAATTTGAAAATTGATGAATTTATAATAATATCCTAATTCTTGCTCTTATTTAATAACCTACATATTTCATGATAATAAGTCCTCATTTGTCAATGTTCTACAATTTTGAGTTTTACGGTATATTTTAAAATCTGCGACTGCACTATACTTACAGTGAGTAAGATTGATGGTAACCGACCGATAAATAATGCATGACTTCTATTCGCACGTGGCGTTGTAAAGTTGTACTTGCAAGATGACTGGCTGTCCTCCTTGGAAGAAAAGAGAATATGCTCGCACAGTAAAAATCTCTGTGCACCTTTTTTTACGAGAATAAAAAAGAAATGTAACTCCGGTAGTGAAGATCCAAGTGTTGGCATCATTCGACACATTTACGAGAGTGGATACTTTTAAGATTTAATAAATTCTGAATCAGAAATTGCACGAAAGAATCCGCAAAACTGTATTATATCAAAGATGTAATTTTACTAGAATTTTTATAAAGAATAAGATTGGAAATAAGGTCGTTTATGTTAGATACATTACTTTAAATACGAAGCGCCACTACGATCTGAATGTTAAGATATATGTTGAACTATTATATATATTCATTTAAATGAAATAATTTCAGAAATTATAATTGCGTGCCTGAAAAAACTGTAATAAACTTATTGCGAAAAATATTTCGGTAGTCTAAAGGTTTAGGGCGTTCGCACGGAATGCAAGAGATCTGGGCTCGACTCCCGGCCGAGGCAATATTTTTCGCAATAAGTTTATTACAATTTTTTAAGATTAAATTTGGGAAATCTGGGAGGGATTATTAATATTTCGGATTGATTGCGTTGAAAGTCCGACAACCATGTCGGCACGCAATTATAATTTCTGAAATTAATTCATTTAACTGAATATATATAATAATTCAACATATATCTTAACATTCAGACTGTAGTGGCGTTTCGTATTTAAAGAATTTTTATAGCATCAAAGATATGATTGTTCTAGAATTCTGGTATCAATTCTAAGTATTCTATAGTAGAATATATACATATATAAGAATATATATATATATAAGATTTTTTTATGTCAATGATCTATGAAATGCATTGATTTACAAGAACGTAGATATTCAATCAAGAATCAACGACAACTAGGGGACCAAGGTTCCACGTATGTAAAGTATGCATGTGACTGAACACGAACGAGTCCTTTCTCACGCGTAAGCGCTCATGACAAAATCATAGTTCATCCTTGGAGATAATGGCACGCAGAGAGAGGCGTTATGTAACACGACGTGTATGCTTGCGGTGATAAATCGTTTTCTTTTCTCGTGGGCAATCTTGCTGAGCTCGTTTCGGAGAGTGACTTGAGTGAGTGGCTTTATCGACCAAAAACAAATATTAAAAGTTAAAAGGATTTAATATATATCTATAAAGAAAGAACCTAAAACACATACTTTATTTAATCAAATTTAAATGAAATGAAATCAATATGTCAAACAGATATTAAAAAATATCTAAAACAATCGAAATAACATCCTTTATTTTATTTTATTGTTAAAAATTAGTTAAAACAACACTTATGCTGTAAAAATGTTAAAAAGCTTGTTCATCGATTGTCTGCGGTGCAAACAACTAAAATTTAAACACTGTCGTTGATAATGCATGTGTCAGCACTTATATCTCGTGACATATTGCGGCTATGACTGATAATAAAAATTAGAGTGAAATAATAAAGTATTCTCTTTTTTTTGCATTCTTTTTTTTTCAAAAACTTCTGTTGAATTTTTATTAAAACATTAAGATTAAAATGTTCTTTTACATTATATTTTTATTTATAATATTCCAAGAATTAAGAATCTCTTCGTGATGACCGCAGTCATCAGGATCGATGAACTGTACGATTAATGATTCAGAAAAGCCATGAAATCTACGAATGTTGTAACGCTAAGTGAACATTTATTGCCAGAATCTGAAAGCCCATCATCAAACTTTCTAACGGAGTTTTATCTCTATTACAGTTCTGGCCACCTTGTTGGCTCTTACTCACGAAGCGCCTCAGAATCCCAAACATCAAAATTACGAGGAGCATCCTCGCGAGGCTTACTTCAACGGTTCGGCGTTCTTGAAATTGAGCTCCTTCGTATCGGTGCACCGTCACAGTGGCCTCAGCTTCCGCACGTGTGAACCCGGTCGACTATTTCTACAGAAGTACGATGACAATTCGATCAGTCTCGAAGTGACACCCGAGGGACTGCTCTTTGTGGCTGTCGTCGATCAGCAGAGATATCGTGCCAGACTAAATGCCAGGCTCCTCAACAACGTCTGGCACAGCGTTAACTTGTTTTTTAGACTCGGCAATCTCACCCTAAATGCCGCCGGTCACACTCAGGTAAATATTCATTAAATATTAATATATAATTAAAGAATACAAAATTAAATTTTTTATATTTATATATTATAATAATATATCA
>NW_017304631.1:474210-487188 GCF_001594115.1 Trachymyrmex septentrionalis
AATTAGCCTGAAATTTTTTTAAAGAATTTTTTAATTAAGACATTAAAATTTAAATATTTGTTTCCTACGTTATATATTTGTAATATTCAAAGAATTAAGGATCTATTCGTGATAATCACTGTTACAGATCGTACTTATTGAAAAAATTTATTACTTCAGATTTATTAATATATAAATAATTAACTTAATAGATTTTAAATATTTATGAAAAAAGATCGAAATGTGCTAAGTCAATCTTAAAACTATAGAATATGGATATATAAGAAACGTTTTCTTTAGATGGTTGCGAATGCGACTTACAATTCCGCCATCCTAACGCTTCCTGACTATGATGTGAACAATTCGCTCATAGTCGGCGAAGGATTCAGAGGTTGTATCTTACAAGGGCCTGGGATTCTCTTCAACGACAGTATTAATAATGGAGCCGTTTTTGGACCTTGCCCGTTGGATATCAAAGGATGTAAGAAAATAACTTTTTTACTAAAATAATATTTTTCTCTAAGTTATCGTAGAGTATTCTTGCACCGATAAGCGTTGAATTATCACATATGGGAGTCGTTAGTGTAGTTGCTATTATATACCTACAAGTAATAATAGAACACTCTTAAGCCAGAATTAGTTAAGTCATTGAGCGATAATATTGCAACAGTACATCAATACCTCATTGTAAACAGAATGTTCTTAGGTATAATAATTAGACAAAATATTAAGCAATTATCGAGTGATAACAGCAGATTACATATCACTATATCAACGTGAAAAATCTATAGAAAAGCGAATAAATTAGAAAAACACATAAATTTTTTAAATAATTTTAATTTTGATTACTCTTTTTATTTTATCATGCCTAATACCTTTTTTTTATTTGACTTATCTCATTTTTTATATTTTACAATATATTAATTATTTATAAGTATTAAATGCGGCATGTACTTTTTAGTTTCGTCTTGGAATTGAAACAAGGAAGGATTTTTTTTTTGCACCAACTAATTTTTTTCTCTTTCTTTGGAGATGATTTATCGTGATATTTGTTCTATATAAATCTTTTACATTATTTTCATACAAAACTAGATTACAACAGGAAAGAAGAAGAAGAAGAAGGCAAGAGAAAAAGAAAAGTATTTTACATAATAAGTAGCGTTGCACGTGTTTCTTCTGAGTAAAGTGCACTTATTGCATGCGAGTTTTGTGAAAAATAAAAAATTTTCAGGTGGAACGAGCGGCCTCGGCACAGGGGTCACTTCCGCCACAATGGCCACTATGGATTTCTGTCACCATGAGCCATGCATGATGCATGGTAAATGCGTGTCGCGACAGGATCGCTACGAGTGCCACTGTTACGCCCGATATTCCGGCAACAACTGCCAAATTGACAATGGTAGACCTCGTCGATACCTTGAATACGCGGCGTTTACGGCGTATGTGGGGCGAGCGGATTCATACTCGACGCGCGCGTTAAACGGCAATGTTACGTCATATGATTACACGTCGAGACGAGAAGATATTGTCCTGTCGTAGATTTATTCTTAGTTTCACGAAAACATTTCATGAAAATAAATGCAAAATCAAATTAAGTATTAAGATATTAATGAAAAATTTTATATTCACGGAATGTTGAAGCATGAATTAAGTATATTGCAATATGTGTGAATAAGAATGGTTTTTTAAATACAATTTAATAAAATTATGTTTTTCAAACTCTATAGAACTGTCGCAGAATAATTATATGTCTATAAATTGAAGAATTCAGCTCAATTTAAAGAAGTAATTTGTTATATATTTTTACTGTATTTAATATTAACACACACATTTTTTCCTCGTAAAAGATTAGAATCCAATGTAATTACACTGCTGCGATAAATAGGGTATGAACTCTGCATCGTCTTTCCCTACTATGTAATTCGTACATGACGTACATCGTAAATATAGATTTGTTTTGCTTTGAAGCAATGTATAGAAATTTATAGAAATGCTTTTTGCCTAACATTCAAACAGTTGCTTCAAAATCATGCTATACTCGCTCAATTATTTTAAATACGTGTTGCTTTGCCTTTTTTTTTTCTTTGAACAATATTATTTATTAGAAAAATTGCTTCGAAGTTCAGCAAAATAAGTTGCTTTGCGTAAAATTGCTTAAACATGCGAATATTATCGTATTTGTAAATGTCGATAGTTACATTTCACTCAAACTAAATATAGCAACTAATATTTGTTTCTATGTTTTATTTTTTCTTCTGTCTATATTCAATAATTTTTTCAATAATTATTTATTTATAATTTTTAGATTTATAATAACGGAATTACAATTTATAATTATATTCATTGTTATATAGATATAATTATAAAAAAATGAGAAATATAAATTAAAAAGAGACTTTTACATCTGCATGCGATGAATCATGCTATTGCAATTAATATCGCTCCATTTTATCTTTCGCCAACTTTGTATCTAAAAAAAAAATACCTTTGATAAGAAAGCGAATTTTTTTCTCAGGTCCACCTTGTCAGAGCACACCTTGCCGCAACGGTGGCACCTGTAGCGAAGATGTGCGCGGTGACTTCAGTTGTAGCTGCAAGCCCGGTTTTACTGGCAGCTTCTGCGAATCTCAATTGGGAGTACGATTATGCGAGCAGAATCCATGTAGAAACGATGGCATTTGCATGGCGCTAACAGACAGCGAGTACAAGTGCCAGTGTCAGCCTGGTTGGACTGGAAAGAAATGTGAAACTAATATCAATGAATGCGCTTCGAATCCGTGCAAGAACGGTGGCATCTGCATCGACGGGATTAATAATTATACATGCAGATGTGATAGAACTGGGTGAGTCTCTTTTAAGTATAGCTTAAAATTAGACTTTACAAACAAAATTGCAATTTATATGTAATATGTAACATATACTATACAATACATCATGTCTTGGCATTGTTCAACTTGCTACTTTATTCCATTAATTTTCGCGAAAATAATGCTGCACAAATTCTTAGCTCCTTCTATTTATAATACATTTCATTTCTCTTCTCTTCAGCTATGAGGGTCTCAACTGTGACGTAGACATCGACGAATGTGAGGCGAATCCGTGCTTGAATAACGGCATATGTTATGATTATTACGGCGCCTATATCTGCCACTGTCCGACAGGCTTCGAGGGTCAGAATTGCGAGCTTAATCTGAACGAGTGCTTGACCGAACCCTGTGCTAATGGCGGTAAGTGCATCGACGACGTGGGCACTTACCACTGCGAGTGCCTCGCAGGATTCACCGGTCGTCATTGCGAACTGAGAGGTCTCTGCGAGAACGCAGCCTGTCCGCTTAACAGCATCTGCGTGGAGGACGCCCATGGACCTCAGTGTGTCTGCAATCCCGGTTTTATGGGTAATCCGCCTAATTGCACTGTCAACTACTGCGCCAGCAATCCTTGCGCCAACGGTGGCACTTGTACCAGCGGCAAAGATGGTTTCAACTGCACCTGCTTACCTGAATGGAGAGGTAAAAATTAATCACGATTAAGTTTAACAACATTTGCTTACCCCGACATTGTAAAATTATCCTAATATTGACATTTTTACGTAAATGAAAAGTCATTTAATTTATACCAACTTACAAAATGTTCTCTTCCTCTATTGATAATTTTTATAGTTTCTATAATTATTTTAATTAAAATTACCTTTTTTATACATTTTTATTTCTTCAAAAACTTTAATTTCTATTTGTAATTTACCGTAAATGAAAAAAATATCGAAGAATAATTAAAGTTGGGCTCTTGAGATAAAAATTAAACAATAAATGAAAACACGGACAATTAAGATCCGCAAATTCGCAGTAATTGGAGCGATTATATCAACATATATTTCTCAGTACTACATATATATAACAAATACCAAATGTTTCGGCTTAATTCAAGCCATCTTCAGCAGTCTAGTTCAATAAAATCTCTTGATGAATAATTCCAAACATCTTGGCAGTCTCGTATAATACAACTTCCTTAATACAATTCAAGTAGTCGCAAATCAAAGTAATCGAATGCAGTAAGGGAGTCTTCCAGATTACCAAATCTGAAGTACAATATATATAACCGTCATTTAGCTGTTAGACTAAGTGCTACTGCACTCCATAACTGCACAATGAAATACTATAAATTAAATCACGATCGGCAAAAAGAATATCACAACGCCAAGCATCTTTAACGAATCTGGGAGACTCCCTTACTGCATTCGATTACTTTGATTTGCGACTACTTGAATTGTATTAAGGAAGTTGTATTATACGAGACTATCAAGATGTTTGGAATTATTCATCGAGAGATTTTATTATACTGGACTGCTGAAGATGGCTTGAGAATTAAGCCGAAACGTTCGGTATTTGTTATATATATGTAGTACTGAGAAATATACGTTGATGTAATCGCTCCAATTACTGCGAATTTAGGCTCTTTATTACCCGTGTTTTCATTTACTGTTTATAATTTGAAAAAATATTTTTAGTTATTTTTAATTTTTAATAATATCGGTTTTTTTTTCGACACTCTTAGAATTTTCTTAAGGGAAAACTATAAATGTTTATGCAGGAAAGAATTGCCAGATCGACATAGACGAATGTCTATCACAACCATGCCAGAATGGTGGTACCTGTATCGACCGTGTTAATGGATACACCTGCAACTGCACTAGAGATTTCGTGGGTGATAATTGCGAACGGGAATATGATGCATGCGTCATGAATCCTTGTCAAAACAATGGTACCTGTATGCTGATGCCAAGATCAAAGAGAGAATTCGTTTGCGAATGTCCACACGGCTTTGAGGGGAAGGTATCGTAATTTGGATTTATAAGATGTACAGAATTTATAGATATTATATTTTATTGAAAAATTTTGATGCGAAAATGCAAAGTAAATTTAATTAAATTTAATACGACGTGATTCAAGGTGTGTGACGTGAATATCGATGATTGCATAGACGCGATGTGTCCAGATGACAAGATTTGCGTTGATGGTATCGCTAATTACGAATGCAAATGCCGCGAAGGCTACAGAGATCCCAATTGCACACTGATTGTGGATCATTGTGCGACGAAACCGTGCAACAATAACAGCACGTGCATCGATCTCGGTGATCGCGGTTTCGAATGTAAATGTATAGAAGGCTTTCAAGGCAAGTATTATCAGATTTTAAACAATTAGATGACTCACGAAATCAAAGAGTTGAACAACTCTGAATTAGCTTTTAAATGAATGAAGCATAACAGCGATTTAAACGATATAAACGAATAATAACGATATAAACAAAGGATTTTATTAATTTTATTTTACACACACATACGCACATTGTACCAATTTTTCCTTACATGTAGCGTTATTATTATAATTTTTTGTTTCCATAAAAAAAAGAAAATGTAGATGTAAAATGATCTCCGAACGGTTGCGAAAAAATTGTATTCTTCTTTAATTTTAATGTACTATTATATTAATTTAGTCATATAGTTTTATCTTTTTGCATTAAAATAAAGATATGCATTTTTATTTTTCAAAAAACGAAACTTTTAGCTTGTTTGTATTATCAGAAAAGTATAACATTTCAAATACTTTTTTTTGCAAAAATTGAATTTTTAAATATCATCCGCAGGTCAGTATTGCGATCTTGATATAAACGAATGTGAGTTGCACGGCAATTCTCTATGCAACAATGGAATCTGCATTAATACCGAGGGTAGCTACAACTGCTTCTGCCGGCCGGGCTTTTCCGGCGATCATTGTGACATCAACATCGATGAATGTTTGTGCGGTCCTTGCAAGAATAATGCTACGTGTCTCGATGGTATCAACATGTTCCAGTGTCTATGCCAACCTGGTTATACTGGTAAAACCTGCGAGATAGACGTGAACGAGTGTGACAGTAACCCGTGTCACAACGGGGCACAATGTGTCAACGGTATAGCATCGTACACGTGTGTGTGCCCGGTGGGGTTTCTCGGTGTTAATTGCGAGATCAACGTTGACGAATGCGAATCATCACCTTGCATGAATCAAGGAAAGTGTATCGATGGCATAAATGGTTACACTTGCGATTGCAGCGATACTGGTTTTGAGGTAAAGTTCCTTTTAGTAAATTAAGAAAATAATTTGCTGTTATTATCAGTAAAATAGAATCTTTTTTAAAGTGCATACACAGCTATTTTGTGATTCCAATTACTTTTTACATTTAGTCTTTTTATTTAATTTAATATATTAAATATGTTTAACTTGTGGGAAATAATAATTTGTAAAAGTTAAATTATAATTTCGTTAATAATTGTTGTTTCTAATTATATTTAATTCAATATTTTAATTTATTTTTACATATTATTTAAATATCATTTAAAAAGTAAGAGTTTTATTAAATTTAATTGTTTATTTATAATTAAAAATTTTTTTAACTTCGATTTTTAAGGGTCTGCATTGCGAGAATAATATCGATGAATGTTTGTCGCAACCGTGTGTAAATGGTGGACTGTGTCTGGACGACATCAAAAGTTACAAATGCCAATGCTATACCGGCTACACTGGTAAGAATTGCGAAATAGATGTGAACGAGTGCGAGAGTTCACCCTGTCAATATAATGGCACTTGTTTGGAACGATCAAACAAAAACCTTTACAAGAGCGAGGCTCTGAACTTACCTGCGATCTTTACCCAGGAATTCAATTACACCAATGCCAGTGGGTAAGCCTTTAAATAACTCTTTCAGCTAATTCCTAGTTTTTCTCTTATTTTATTTCGAAATTTTATTCAGAAATATTCCACGTTCCACTTTGTGGAACATGCGTAACGCATTAAGACGATAACTTGAAATCTGTGATTTTCGGAATACTTTTTACGTTTTTTTATCGGATGTAAAAAGAATAAGTTCTTAAAATCTTGATAGATATGAGTGCCTCTGCGTCCAAGGTGTCACCGGCAAGAATTGTGAGGTGAATATCAACGAATGTGACAGCAATCCCTGTGGTCCAGGTACCTGTATGGATCGTATCGGCGGCTACACTTGCGATTGTGACGAGGGCTACGAAGGAGATCACTGCCAGCACGAGATTGACGAATGCAAAAGATACAGTCCCTGCGAGCATGGAGAGTGCACAGATGGTAAAGCCGACTATTTTTGCACTTGTGAACCGGAATACGGTGGCAAAAATTGCTCGGTAAAGTTAATGGGCTGTCAGGGCAATGTCTGTCAAAATGGAGGCACTTGCTGGCCCTACCTAGTCGATGAGACTATCCACAAGTTCAACTGCACGTGTCCCAACGGCTACCATGGTGAAGTCTGTGATTATGTAAGTGTTTATATTTCTTATTAAGTATTTTTTAAATAATTTTAATATAATTTCGAATAATTAAAAATATTCCGCGTTTCATGAAACATGAAACATCGTTTTATAAATTCACTTTTAACTAACAAATTTGTTTTATATCCAACAAAATTTTTGCTTTATTTACAAAACTTTTCTATTTTTATATTATACTTGAAAAAATTTCAAATAATTAACGATCATTAGTCATTGAATGCAAAAAGTGTTTATCATTCACGCTTAATTATGCTTTATCGCACACGTTAAATTTTTCCCGAAGCGCTTCTGGCGGAAGAAGGTGCGTAAACGTGTCCCGCTTGTACAAGCGATTTGATAAACATCTTAAGTGTTATTATTGCTCGATAAATTCACAGGTAACGACAATGTCTTTAAGCGGCAGCTCGTATGTCTTGGTAAATACCACGCGCGACGAGGGCTATGATATCCAATTTCGCTTCAGGACTACCTTACCGAATGGTCTGCTAGCTATTGGTAGGGGTGTGACCATTTATATTCTTCAATTGGTGAACGGCAAACTCAATATACATTCTAGTATATTAAATAAATGGGATGGAGTCTTCGTTGGTAGTGGACTCAACGATTCCAATTGGCAAAAGGCTTTTGTAGCGATTAATGCGACTCATCTTGTTCTTTCCGCCAATGAGGAACAAACTATCTATCCCATCAGCCCCAATGAAGGTTCCAATTCATCGAACCACACATCTTTCCCTACGACTTTTGTGGGCGGGAGTCACATCAACTCCTTGAGCTTCTTGAGAAGATTGTCCCGCTTACCTTCGTTTACTTTCTTTGTCGGCTGTATGGAAGACGTTGTCATCAACGGCGAATGGGTACGTTAATCTATTATTAATTTCGATTTATTTCGATCTATTTTGATTAATAATCAGAAATTTTTAAGCTCTTTCGCTTTTGACTTATTTATTTTTATTGCCAATCCGCATAACAATTTTTTTTTGTCAACTCTTAAAATCAATTGCGGTATCTTCATAATAATTTATAGAACAATATTTCATGATTCCAAACTTTATCTCAGGTCTACTCCGGCACCACGTCAAAAACTGTGTACATGGAGGATGTGGAACCGGGCTGTCCTCGCGAAGCTCAATGCTCACCAAACCCTTGTAAAAACGATGGTCACTGTACTGATCGTTGGCGTGACTTTTATTGCAAGTGCGAGCGCCCTTACCTCGGTCACACATGCCAATACAACATGACAGCAGCCACCTTTGGCTACGAGAATATCACGAATGGTTACGTGACCGTAAGGGTCAGCGACGCGGCCAGACGTACTGTCAGCTCGGTCGTTGATATCTCCATGTTTATTCGCACACGGGAGAGCTCCGGTGATATCTTTTATCTCGGTACGGAACCAGATTCTCAAGTCGATCAGAAGTCTCAAGAGAAGACCTACATAGCGGCACAATTGGAGGGTGGGGAATTGCGTGTGAGGATTCAATTTAACGGCACGGAAGCTTACACTGTCGGTGGTGTAAAGCTCAATGATGGAAACAACCATTTGATCCAAGTGGCGAGAAATGTCACTCTCGTTCAAGTGAAAATCAACGGTACTGAATACTTCCGCAAAACCATCAGTGCTACAGGTGACCTAAATGTTACCGTTTTCTATCTGGGAGGACTTCCACAGTCATCACGATACATTCGTCAAGTTGATAGCAGACAAATGGAAGTGCAACAAACGCCACAAATTAATTTCAAAGGCATTATCCAAGATGTGCAGATATCAAACGGTACGAGAATGATGGTCGTGGAATTTTTCCCGCTAAAGGTGATTACAATCCTTTTTCATATATTACCAATAATTATGTATAATATACTTTTAGATTTATATAAATAACTCTTATTTTCTCTTAGGCACAAGACATTTCTGCACTTATTCAGTTCGGCAATGTCTCCTTTGATCCTGAAAAAGTTCTCGAGGGTGTGGTGTCGGACGATGTGTGTGTGAGCAGTCCGTGCAATCACAACGGTACATGTCATATCACGTGGAACGACTTCTGGTGTCAGTGCCCCCGGGGTTACACTGGCAAAACTTGCCAAGAGATGGAATTCTGTCAGTTGCAAGACTGTCCAGCGGGATCACGTTGCCAGAACCTTGACGACGGTTACGAGTGCATCGCCAACGCGACCTTTGACGGTGTTTCCACTGTCTTCACGTATACGTACGGTCGCGTTACGGATACTGCCAGTGATCTACCACTTGACACCATCGAGATCACCTACCGATCTAATATCGGTGGCACACTACTTCACATAGCGCCTCACATGGGTGACCAACATTTTACCGTGTTCGTCTTCAAAGACAACGTCACTGTATCCTGGCGGCTCGATTTAGAAAATCAAAATAATGTCTCTTTCGGTAAGAGCCAACCTGACGGAAACTGGACTTCATTGCTCATCAAACTGAATAACAATTCCGTGGAGTGCGGTTACGCTAACCCTACTGAAGAGCAGCCTCATATGAGTCTCAACTTTAGCTTCCAACTGTGGTACGATCTACTGGTAACAGGAACAGTTACCCTCGGTGGAATTTCCTCCAGTGTCTTGTCCGACAAGGATACTTATCTTACTGTTGGATCTAGACCTGAGAATAGAAATGGAATTGAGGGCAATAGCGTGGATTATGAACATAGGCTGACGACCACCATGCCCCCACATAGTATGATATCCGGTGCGTATAAAATTTTGATATAATAAAGAATTTTAATTAGCTTTAAATGTTATTACACGTTGTATGTGTGCGACAAATATTAAATTAAGTAATATCACAGTTTATTTCATATCATGGATATAAAAAATGGAAATGCCTAAACTCCGAACTTTTGATCTTTGATTCTACTCGGTTCTGAAAATTCGAGAAATTCAATCCTTATTGGTTTCGTTCTAAAACTTTTGATCGTCTCCGTAGAATCGATTTTTTCTCTTTCTTTGTTGCTTTAAAAAAATGTTTAATGTTTTTTTTTCTTGAAATCAGAAAATTATCCTTTTCTTTACATATACAGGAGAACCATTTAAAGGCTGCCTCGGTGAAGTACGTATCGGCAGTATATTGTTGCACTATTTCACCTACGAAGAAGTTTATCAGAATGCGAACTTCACCCCGTCGGAGTACTTGGAATTGCAGGGTAACGATAACGCCACTCATCGCGACAACATCGGTTGTCAATTGTGTTTCGACATGGATTGCCAAAACAACGGTTATTGCTTCGATAAGGCCAATAGTTACGTGTGCGAATGTCCGGCAGGTTATGCCGAGGATGACTGTTCTTTTAATATCGACGAATGCATCGACAACAAGTGCCAAAACGGCGCGAGTTGTGTCGACGGTATCGCCAATTATACCTGCGTATGTAAGAACGGATGGCAGGGATGGTTGTGAGTATTCTCTTTTCTTCAAATTATTTTTATATACAAGGAGGGATTAATTGTGTGTGTGTGTGTGTGTGTGTAAAACTTAATTATAAAAAAAACATTAATGAATAATACAATTAATGAATAATAATTAATAATCAAACGTGTTATTACATCAGTAAATATTTATAATTAATTAATATGAATGTCAGTCGATACAGAAAAGTCATACATTTTGTATATAGGGGACATTTACAAAAAAATTCTGAAAAAATCTCATTTTTATCAAATCACTTATCATATCAGAAAGTCATGTGAAGTCATATGATTTACATTATATCACACACACACAAAATCCACCTATATCACAGCAGAACGAAGATAAATTCCATGAAACTGCATTCTGTAACAATTAAGAAGAGATATGGCTCTCTCTTATCAAGTTTCTTTCTTATCTGATTACAGATGCGATAGTGATATCAACGAGTGCGTAACGCTTAGTCCGTGTAAACACGAGGGCGTATGCGTAAATCTACCGGGCTCGTTCAGGTGTGAGTGCCCTGATCAATTCACTGGTGAACTATGCGAAAGCTTCCGACTAATCACCTGCAAGAATGAGCCATGTAAAAGCGGAGCAACCACGTCCTGCTTAGACGAACCGAATCCAAAAACCGGTAACAACTTCACCTGCAATTGCGCGCCCGGCTACGACGGCCCGACCTGTGACACGCCTTATTGTTTCCACACAAAGTGCCAAAACGGAGGCAGATGCGAGTTCCTCATTCCATATAAGGTATATCTCTCTTCTTTCTGCGTTTTTATATTTTAATATTCTAAGGAGTGTAATTTGAAAATTTTTGTTATTATTATATATTTAATATAATAATATCTCTCTAGATTTTCTATTAGATTCTTATTTGGAAGTTTCGAGAGATAAACAGTAAATTATAAAAATTAACAAAAATTAAATTTTTTGTCCATTATTTTTAAATTCTAGATTCTTTGAGTTTCTGGACTAAAAATTTTAAACTTATAAGTTTTAGAAATCTCGAACATCTTTAAATTCTTACAGTGAAATGTAAAAAAAGCCCATCGGAGCCTACATCAATTGAAGGATCGAAACGTTTGTTTTATTCATATTGTTACATTCACACGAAAATAAAGAATTTTTTGTGCATCTGAACAGCTGATGTAGGCTCCGATGGGCTTTTTACATTTCACTGATAGATTCTTCCGAGCCTCATTTTATATATTTGTTTAAATTCTTAAATTTTATAATTTCTATTTGGAATTGTAATCCCAGTTTCATCTCTCGGGAATTTCTTTGTATCGTTTAATCATTCTGCAATTATTATTATGTGAAATAGGCGCCAAAATGCATCTGCCTCGTTGGTTATACTGGTACGTACTGCGAGATCAACATTGATGACTGCGCGGTGGATTCTGAAGGCAGCGGGCCCTGCCAGAATGATGGCAAGTGCTATGACGGAGTGAACAAGTATGTGTGCGATTGCCAGGGTACTGGATACACCGGAATTAATTGTTCCGTCGACGTGAATGAGTGTCGGGATTTAGAGATCGATTGTGGGCACGGTAAATGCGAGAATCTGCCTGGTATCTATCAGTGCATCTGCGACGACGGCTATTGCGGCTACAATTGCGGCATGGTGAATCCATGCCAGGATGTAAGTCCTTTACTTTTCTGCCGAGAAAATAGCGCCACATTAAATAACATGGAAATAAATAACATAGATAAATAACATGGAAAAGAAACTTGCAAAATTTTGATAAATTAAAAATTAAAAAATGATTTGGTTATAAAAATCTATTAGAAAAGCTATATATGTTAGAAATTTGGAAAAGCTTAATGAAAAATAAAATTTTACGAGTCCTCATTAAAATTATAATAATGAAAATTAAAACAAAAAAATTTATAATAATTATTCGCACGTGTTTAATTTCTTCTCAATTATTATAACGTAAATAATCTTTATCTTAATATTTGATTTAGGATTTCTGCTACAATGGTGGCACATGCGAATGTGGTGACGATGGCGAATACATATGTCGATGCACTCCTAATTACACGGGACGAAATTGTACAGAGGTAAATAAAAATTTGAAGAAGATCGTATGCACAAGTTATGAAATTAACTAATTCGCCAGTGATTCAATAAGAATGCATAAAATATGTAAAATATTATTATTCTATACAAAAATTTTAAGTATTAAAAACAATTATATATATAATAAGTAGATATATATTATAT
>NW_017304631.1:487288-507277 GCF_001594115.1 Trachymyrmex septentrionalis
ATTATTTATTTTTATGTACATATATCGATAACAAATATATACATAATTTATATTTTTCAGCTGGAATATAATTATTTAAGCAGCCAAGCCTTCAACATAGTGGTAATCGTAGGCCCGATCGTAGGATGTCTCCTCCTAATTGCCATCGTATCTCTTGTAGCGCTTTTTATGATGGCAAGGAAAAAACGTGCAACACGTGGCACATACAGTCCAAGTGCTCAGGAGTTCAGCAATCCAAGAGTGGAGATGGATAATGTAATGAAGCCTCCACCAGAGGAGAGATTGATTTAATCGTGGCAATCGCGGAAGGAGGTAAATCGTAATTAGGTAATGCGAGTGAATTTCGATATGTGGAAACTGCTTTTCGAAAGAGCAGATTTCGTATTACGCGAAAAAAATTAATAAGAATAAAATAATATCATTTGTTTTACTCTTTTTTCTAAAGTTAAAATTATTATACATTATTAATTTTTTATATAATTTTGCTTACTTGCGAATTTGTAAATGTAAATCTTTCCATATATCGAGCCATTTGCATAGCCTAGTCTTCCGAAAATGTGATTCACCATAGCGAAGATTTTCGACTGAATGCAGATGGCTCAATGAACAGCCAAGTCGTTGACGTGAAACGATCATTGCGTCTTCTAGTCCTCGCTGTTTCATCGTTACAAAAAAAAATAGACAGAAAGGAAAATTTATTATAAAATTAAATTTTAGATCTTTTGGAATTTGATCAAAAAATTTCCATAAAATCCTTTTAATTCAATGTTTGTGAAGAATTACGTAGAGAATGATTTTAGGATTAATAAATTAAAAACGTTTTTTACAACGATACGATTTTTGACGGCATGTTTGCCAATAGAGGATAATTATCGATCAAGTAGATTTGAAAACTTGGCACTTTGCGTTGGAACCTCAAAGTCAACGTTTTGTTTCGAGCTTTCTGAGAATGTATAATATGGAGTGTCTCAGAGAAAGAGTACATTCATTGCATGTACGAATTTAAAAAGATCGTAATTCTTTTACTTAAATACAAGGGACCAATGACGATGTTTTAAAATTCGAGAATTCGAGAATTTAGAATTTAATGATTCTAAAGATTCGACAAGCTATATATTCTGAATGTTCAGAATCTATATATAAAAGATTCAGAAATTCTGAATTTAAGAATTCTAAGAATTACGGGAGATATATTCGAGTACCAAATAATACTCGGATAAAAAAGTTTTGTTTAATAATAATAATAAAGAAAATGAACTATATCTCTCTCTTTCTCTCTCTCTCTCTCTTTCTCTAAGACATCCTGTAAATAACACGCGTAAAATAAATATTACGTAGATTATAATAAAGTGTACTTAAAGCTCTCAGAAGTGTCCTTAAGACGTGAAGCAATACTCGAAGAAGGCGAATCCGAGCAAACAGACCCGTCCATTTTAGTGCCTAATGTATACTTTACTTAAAGAGATATTATTTATAAGTCGCGATGCATGCAATATTGATGAATGAGAATAAACAAAAGAAACAAGCAGAACAATATTCCAAAAAGGCGTACGACTTAAAAATACATGCTAGATCTCGAGAATAATGCATAATGTTCTTACACTTGCAAAAAAATAGGTGAATTAAGGGGGGAGGAGGGAATTTTTCTGCAAATACCCCTAGACATTTTCTGCAAATTCAAACTTTTGATTCTTGTATCTTTATTCTGCTAATTACATTTATTTTTTTCTAATTATATTTTTTCTTTAATTTAATCTATTTGGTTTAAAAAATTTTCATTAATTCCTTTTAATTCTTATCTTATTTTTAGTATTATTTTATATTTTTTGCTTCTATTAAACTGTTTATCATTTATTTTAATTTGTTTTTAACATGTTTTTTATTTATTCAATACAATTTTAATTATATTATTTATATTAATTAAATTGCAATAAAGTTCTCTTTTAATTTGCCTATTTTCGCAAGAATTAGTCTTAAATATCGTCAAGCAGCGACATATATTCTGACTTATTATAAAGAGACATGGATAGTGTCAAGTATTTCCGATGTGAACATAAAAAAGACAAATTCTTCGCGCGCACGGAAAAACTCGCATTATCATCGCGCCTGTTAATTTTGTACATAGACATAGCTCGTAAGATAAAAAGATTATTAACGACTTTATCACATTTAGGATTTTATATGACTATTAGATATTTAAACGATAACAAACGTATTAATCGATACGTACTTATACTACCACGACCAAAGTAGCGACGAGGCGATATCTTATAAGATTTTATCTTGCGATTTTATAAGCGTTTGATTCTTCACTTATAAAGCATTTGTGTTCAAGACTGAGTTCCCAGCGTTTGAAATAAGAAAAATAAAGAAAATCCAAATGTATATACCGAATATATGTATATATACATTCCATATTTATATATTCAACAAAACTAAATTTGTATTAATTACATCCTTTTTATTCAATTTTGTTATTTTGCCAAAATATATAAAAATTGTCTGAATATGTACGAGTATAATTCAAATAACTATTCCGTTTCTATTCATTTCAAAACGCTATTGTGTAAAATTATTTATACGCATAATTTTTATTTCACAGTAAATATAGGTATATCTATGTCTAAATCTTCGACATAAGACTCGAGAGAATAAATACGGTAGATTTGAGCGCGTTTTATTCGGTATAAACGAATCGAAAATACATTGCGTTACACAATTAAATATAGCGACTCCAAGGACGACTAAATGTACAAAATCAATAAACGCATATGTAAACAAACGAATTGATGCATCAGCAAATATCTTTATTCGATAAAATAAAATACAAAGCAGCTAAAACAATATATAGTATGTATGCATAATATAAAACATCATGATAAAACTTCTAAAATTATGTACAATGAGTTAAAAAATAATGGACTAGATTTAAATATACATATGTGTGATGATGTGTCAAAAAATAAAACTCTTTACAATCCGAATAAGAAAAGAGAATGGAGCAGTCGTCTCCAAATTCAGCCTGTGTTCTTGCCATTCACTTTGCTTAATTTATTTCGTGAAATTTTGTCGAAGAATAAAAGTCCGGCAGCGCGTTCGATGCTGTCTGGTGGTACCTGTTAAAAAATTGATCGAATTCTTATAATATAAATCTATTATCTCTTGTTATACTGAATAAATTTAATACATCATTTATTTTTTACACTTATATAATTATTCTAATACGTTTAGTTGTAATAATTTCTTCTATTATAATTAATAAGTAATGTATTGGCAATTTAATTATGTTTATATTGCTCTATACACTTAAACATATATTTATAATTTTTATATATACAGAATATGTTCTACATAGTTTTTAATATCTTTTATATTTTATATATATATAATTTTTTGAAATACCTGGAAATTAGTAAGTGGCGCATTATCATCAATCGGTGTATTCGGCATTACAAAAGCTTCCATTTCAAGTTTGCCATCGCTGGTTTCACCAACGATTACTTTGTAAAAATGTGTAGGCACTGCCACATGATTTGAGCCTATTACTTCATAACGCACATATTTTTTTCCATCTGCTTCTCTTCTATAAATAAAAAGTAACAGTGTAAATCTATTACAGTACTTTTCAAAAAGTTAAGTTTCGAGTAAGACAAGCGAAGCTTAACAGAAAAAATAACAACAGTTTGGAGACATAGTGTTTCGACGCTAAACAAGCGCAGCATCATATATAATACGTGATAACAATAATATAAAATACGTGATACAATAAGATAAAATAGTAATAATAGAAAAATTGAACATTAATAAGGTAAATAATAATAATATGAAAATAGATTCACAAAGCAAAAACTGCAAACAGCAAGTAAACGCACTGCAACGCACTTAGGAAGGTACAACGGTCCTGTGCACACGTAAACATCCGTGTAAACATTTGTCAATTTTCGAACGTATTTCTCCAGTCTGTTCCAGGAATCTCTGTTGAAGCCTTTTCCGATTTGCGGTGCCATATTAGTGAGGAAAAAGGTTTGTCCCATGTGTTTCTGGTCCACTCTATGATTCCCAGCTGCTGCCAGATGACCACGATCATAGCCGCTTCCTTTGTAGTCCATATTCTGTGATCTATTGGTATCATCAAACTTAAGACTCAGTCTCAATAGATTTTAATTGGATCTATTAAATTTAATTAATAAATTTTTTTAGATTTTTTTTAAAATAATCTAAAAAATTAATAAAAAAATTTTATTTCTTTACCTGAAAAAAGGATGTATACTCTCATCAGGCTTGAACTCACACTTTGAGCGATCTACTTCTTTGTTATACTGCAATCTCTCCTTGGTCAAGTGCTCAAATACCCAATGAGCAACTTTGTTTCGCCTGTCATAAGAGAGCACAAAATCCTCATACGACCTGACATGATCCAATCCGGGAAAACCAAATTTCATAATCTGCCGCAATATTACCAAAGTCCAATACGACTATTAGCATTTTTATAATAATGCTACAAATAATTGTAGCATTTCGCAGTTTCTACATATCGTTAAGATACGTAATTCTTTTATTACTTGCAATTGCCATCAAATTATATTTATTATTAAATCATTTATCATTACAATTGATTTGTCAAAAAATCCATTGCAAATTACGAAATTTTCTTAATTTGTCGCTACTATATAAATATATATATGTATATGTAACATATATAATTGAATAAATCTGAGGGGTTAGTCAATCGTCCTTGATCCGACTCTCGATTTTCACTCACCTGCGATACCCTTGTAGAAGTCGAAGACACTTTGGAGCCCATGTCGTGGTTACTTCCAACAGGTATCAAGGGGGTAGCCGCCGAAACGGTGCCGAATAGAGGCAAACACGGCATATTCCGAAGTCGCGCCGCTGACAACACATTCGTTTCATTGTCTTTCGAATATCGCCTTTGTTCAGAGAACTTGCCCAAACACCAGCCCCCCAAACCCGCGCTCGTCAGAACAGTTAAATTAAACACTATTCGTTTCATTCTATTTACGTTTCTCTTTGTTATTCTCCCACGTGACGCTAATCCCGTAATTATGTAAACGTGTCTGACGCGAGAAATGAATAGGGTAAGGACAGTTAAGAGCCATCTACATAAGTCGCAAACGCAGAACGCAGTTCGCAGACGTACTACAGCAGTGTCGGGTAAAGTTAGAATGAGCACGTGTTATACCTTGACATATGTTTTGTGTGTGTGTGCGCGCGCGCGCGCGCGTGTATATACAGTATTCTAAATATATTGTATACGGGTAGTACTTTGATCTATTTTTTGTTATGAAATAGAATTAATTCTGATGGTGTAAAAATTTTGAATTTCTATTAGTGGAAAAATTAAATTAATTTGTTCCGTTTCACAAGAAAACTTTTATTAATTTATCATAATATAATGAAAATTCGACGCGCCACGTACATACACACACACACACACACACAAAATTATACTCCAATCATTTACGGAAAATAAATAAGTCTGAAAAGTGTGCAAATATAAAGCAATAACTTCTTACATACTCATATATTAGTCGGCATTTTATGTGTATAAAAATTCTTTATTTACAATGAGATCTTTACAATCAGAACATCTTATATACAATATCAAGATCTACTTTGTAAACATGATTCTCTTGCACATCTATACTTTTATTACTTCAAATTATTCAGATTTTTTTTATAAAATTCCATATAATTAAAACAAACTATTTGAAAAATAGCTCTATTTATCAAGAGTAATGAGAGGTTACACAATTGAATCACTTAATATTAAAAGAACATTTAGTTTGAAAAGTTTCTATTAAACTCTTATTCAAAACTCTCTATATACAAATTATACAAAAATTTAATTTTCAATTAAAAAAAGTGAACTGATTACTGATTTAAATAAAGAAAAACGTTATTCAAAATAATAAATAAATAATTTACTTTAAGTATTGTCTTGGTTAATTGCCCAGAAAATCTGTTATGAAATTATACAGTATTTTATTATGGAGCAAATAAGTTGTTCTTTGTCATTATAAAAGTTCTTCCAAATCTGACAAGATAATATTAATCACTGTTATTCTCATCGGAATCCTCTACCAAGATAGTATTATGACCAGGTAACATTCGCGGATCAAAAGTATTCTGAAAGCATTTCTGGAATACTACTTTTGCCTTCTTGGCCACTTTACGCGGCGGCGACTGCGGCACATTATCGTCTAGATCACAATCTATTGCATCTTCTTCCTCCTTCTGATTTCCTTTATCATCCATCGATTTTCTCTTTGTAATGCTAGAAAATACTGAATTTACTAACTTTCTTTGGCCCTCCGAAATCTTCCTACTAATTGCCGAAGATGTGCTAGCAGGACTGCATGTGACAGAGCAACAACGTTGTACTGGTATATGTGAATTTCTTTCTTGAACATCATTTATAGAATTATTAGCATTTGCGTTAACGATGCTCACAGAAGCATTCCTATTTTCGTTGAGTGTTTTGTTTGAACTGTCTTGTGTTTTTGACTGAATTTTCTCTTTTACTAGCGTATTCTTGGATACATCACTAACTGTAGGTTTGATCAATTTCTTTATTCGACTCGAGGACATTTTGTTGACACGATTGGATGTACTCCTCGAAGAATTCTTTTTTCGAACGGATTGCACTTGTCTACTGACAATCGATGTGTCTGACTGACTGTCACAGTCCGGACTTAAAGTTGATAAGAGCATGTTTGTTTCAAAAGCTGGACTTTTAACCATAAACAATATTGGTCTAAAAAAAATATTATATTGAAAAATCAATAATTATCAAAATATAAAATGCTCACTTTTTATTATTGATATAGAGAAATAATACTTCAATATATTAATCTTTAACTATCAAAGTATACATCTACTTAATATTAAATAGCTTTAGAATTTGATGTATACCTTCCTGCTGTTCCAAAACTTGCAGTAATTGGAACGCCTACGCTCTCACTGAAAACGAGTAAAGCTTTGAATTCTTTTACACAAAATGTGATACTTGTTTCATTGCCAATTGTGTAACGATCAAATTCTCCGATACCAAAGGCCAGCTGGGTACGTGTAGTATTTACCATAACTGTAATATATATGACTGTAGTATTGACATTAATTGACAGTAATATATTAATTACTACATTATTTTATATATGCATTTTATATGATAGAAATGGGATACTTCTTACCTGATGCATCATCCACATAGTTTCTAAATAATAATTTATGTGGCGTTATTTGAAGCGTTATTTCGATTAAATTTTGTGGAAAATTTTGCAGAGCTTCTGTAAATGTTCGAGCTCGTGACGTCAATTCATTGGACATACTAGCCTTAGTGTACGATGCCTATTTAATCCAAAATTTCATTATCTGATACAATCAATAAAGTTCAAATGAAAATTTGATCCTCAAATATTTTCTTTTATATATATATATATATAAATTTTTACTTTTTAATTCCTCAAATATTCATAATATTTGGAAATACTATAATCAATAGAATTAATCAAGTTTAAGTAGTTCTTAAACATTAAGTAGTCTCTAAATTGTATCTGAGAATCAATTATAACAAGAAAAATGTTTTTAGTGTACTTGCAACTTTTCAGAATCCAAAATGGGCATCAGATGGGATATGTTGATACCATTTTTATATTTTAAGATAAATACTAGATTACAGGCATCCATCTCCAAATGAATGTGACAAGTTTCTACATGCTTGTCCAATGTATGTGCAGATTTGAAGACTGTCATTGCGCTCTGTAAATTTTAGAATAGGTTAAATATCATGTACATAAATGTATTTGAAGTAGATACTACCCTCATTGAAATTTTACACTTCTGTGCCTCTTCTTCATCGAGATTTCCAAGATCATAATAGGAGAAGAAATTTCTGTGAAACGTGAAATCCGAATATGCTGATTTTGCCATGTTGACTGTGCGAAAAGAGATAGATTCTTCTTGAGGATTCACATACATTTCATCTCCAATCTTTGCTAGTGTATGTATCGCCTTTGCCAAAACTGTATCAATAAAAAAATACTAATTAAAAATTTCAGTACAAAGAAGCTTCATGAAATTATATTTATCTGAATTTTTTCTGATACATATCAAATTTTTTAGAAGTTTTACAGCCCTATTCTATAACTCTTAACGACTGCAACAATATCGTTACATTGTCATTGCGCAGATTTTGTATACAGTAAAAAAGATGCGCAACGACAATTTAACGATATCGTTAAAAGTTACAGAATAGGTCCCTTATTTAGCTCATATATAATATATATAATATATATAATATTTAATACATTCTTTTGTAAATAATAATGTATGCAATACAAAACAAATAAGTATAAAAGATTAAATTAGTCATGTAATAGAAAATGCTAAATTAAATTGACGAATTTCGTTTGCGCTATAAAACAGCAATTCTGTCTCTAACAAAAAATTAAGAGAATAAACATACTTTTGACGTTACCGCCGGGTATGACGCATTTCATGTTGAATACTTTTTATTCTATACGCGATTAATATTTGGAAAAATATATATATATATATACATATAAAATATATTTCTCGATTTATAACAATTCTAACAAAACAATGCACTGCCCATTCGAACTTTCACGCGCGGCCATAAACACAATAATAATAATTTTGAAGACCATTCAGGTTGAAAGATTGAATAGGTTATGTCATAGATAAAATAATACTTGAGATCTGCAACAGTGAATAAAATATAGCGCTCTGAATAAACTGAAAATATTTGGAATCGAGATAGTGTAATTTCCTTGTTGATTATTGAGATTTTTATTTTCACGATTTGAAATTCTATGATATCAATTGTTATAATTGCTATAATCAGAGAGAAACCTCATCTCGGCCACTATTATAATGTAATCTATTTTTTTTGTGAGTGAGTGTATTTACAAAGAAAAGAGGATCGTCGATGAAATTGATCAGCGAGAATGGTGGAAGAGTCTTTAGAATCCAAGTACTCATTTCTGGTTTCTCGAATTCTGTCATCACTTCAAAATTACCGCGACGTAAATATTTAAATGGCCGCATTTGGAATCTGCGCAGTACGAAATTCGTCTCGAAAACATGCCGAGTGCTGACTTCCGTCCATTTATGTATGTATGTACACTTCCGGTGTCATGTTTGACGTTTCAGCCTCCGACAGCCTCCTGTGCATTATATTATAGCAATTATTGATATCGTGAGATTATAAATATCGGAATATATCAAAAGGAGATAATTAAAAAAACAAAAATCATGGTAAGTAACATAAAAATAATCAATAAATATGCTAAAAATTGAAAATTATTTTAATAATCTAACCTTAAAGTAGATGTAGTATTGTATCAATTTATAATTTCTTTCATGCATTGATCTCGTATTGTATAATTAGAAAATCACCTATGGCTAACTTTTTTATTCTTCAATCATTTTCCATTTATAAATAATATTTTAATTTATTTCAGTTTATTTCAATAATTTATAATTGTTAATTTTTATTGCATAAAGTTCTAACTTTAAAAAATATTTATAAATATATCTTTTTTACTTAGAAAACGACAATTATTTAATATAATATTACATACTAAGCTTTTAAAATCATTTATTTGAAAGTGATTACAGAAACAAATTTTTTTCAGCTTGTGTTGGTATTAGGAGACTTACACATTCCACACAGATGTAGTAGTCTGCCTAGTAAATTCAAGAAACTGCTAGTACCAGGAAGAATACAGCATATTTTATGCACTGGCAATCTTTGTACAAAAGAGTCCTATGATTATCTCAAGACATTAGCCAGTGATGTACATGTAGTCAGAGGAGATTTTGATGAGGTATATATTCATCCAACAGTTTTATTTAATCATTTAAGAACAAAAATATGGAATAATATTAAAATGTAGTCAAAACAGTTATGTCTTTTCTACCAATGTAGATTAACTGTAATCTCAGTTCAATTAACCAAGATTAAGTTGAAAGATTAAAATTAAATTATATTGGTAGAAATGGATATGGAAAATTAGATATGTCAAATAAAATTGAGAACAAGAAAAATAGAGTTATTATTGATTAAATTAAATTATAATTTAACATACTTGTGACATACAAAAAACATAATTGTCAATGTTATTTATATGCAGATCAAAGCAAAAAATTTTATTTGTTTACAGAATCTAAATTATCCAGAACAGAAAGTAGTTACTGTAGGTCAGTTTAGAATAGGACTTTCCCATGGACATCAAGTGGTTCCATGGGGTGATCCAGAATCTTTAGCTTTGATACAGAGACAATTAGATGTCGATATTCTTATATCTGGACACACACATAAATTTGAAGCCTATGAGCACGAAAATAAATTTTATATCAATCCTGGATCAGCTACTGGAGCTTACAATCCTCTAGATACGTAAGTTTCTTTTCAAAAAGATCTAAAAATGATATAAAAAAAATATTAAACTGTATTGAATATAAATATTTTTGAGAATAAATATATTTCCAAAGATTCAGTTCACAAATATTCTATTTTTTTTATTACAAATCTATTTTTAAATTGATTATTTGATACAATATTTTAATTGTTAATGTATAAATTATTTTCTCTGAAAAAAACACACATTTACAATAATGATTAGTGTAATAAGAAAATTCTATGGGAATTCTTTTTTAATAATAATTTGTTTTTAGATCAGTTATACCATCATTCGTATTGATGGACATTCAAAGTTCAACGGTGGTTACGTATGTATATCAACTGGTCGGAGACGAAGTTAAAGTGGAAAGAATTGAATATAAGAAAAGTTAGAACCATCGGAATTTCCAGAATGTATCTATTATGGGTTATACCCCGAAATTTACTAAGAATGCAATTATGTGCATGAATATTCAACATTTGTCAGATACTTTTAATCTGTCCCAGATTAATTAATTAATTAGCATTTAAACGTAATTCGTATATATTTGTTGTAAATAAAATTATATCACTATTATATATAAAATAAGTTTTCTCTGTAAAAGTAGATTGATGGACAATCACTTTGAAAAAAGTTATCCTTGATAATATCTTTATAAAATTCTATAGCATTATCCCCTTCATAGAGTTTGATACATAGTTTATTATTTAATTTCTTTATTTCCCTAGAAAGACATAATATGAAAAACGAAGCAACGTTTTTTTCTGCTTATGACAAACATATAACAGAAAAATAAAAACATACGTATATTTTATTAAAATAGTAATTCGGATAATTCAACATTCATTCTGGCAAAATTCTTGATTCATTCTCTCTCAAATTTATAAATTAAAAATAAATAATTGCTCGTTATTCTATTATTTTCTGGATTTCCTCAGAAGTGTAAACCCTTCGCCAGTAAACGCCTTAAACTCGTCTGGATCCTTCGTCTAAAAGAATATAAATGATATTAATCACAATACAATCACGTGTAATGCCATGTGAAGTTGCCATAAAGTAAAGTCACGGATTTTTGCATTACACGACAAAGTTCGTGACAAAATTTTATTTATAATTCTATACGTCATAGAGAACTCCAACTAAAGTTCTCACCTCTTTATTATTCACTGGCTTCATATTTCGCAGGAACCTAAGAGTGCCTATTTGGTAATCATAATCGGGTATTCCACGAACATAGGTCGGCTTGGTAGTTACAGTTTCCTGCTTGGGCATGTCTTTGCGTTTTTTACCATCCAGCCGGACACCTTCACCCTGAAAAGGTACAAAGCCAGTCTGCGCCGGCATCAAATCGGCCAGATGCTCTATCTCATCTTCTTCCTTCTTTGGTTTTCGTACTGGCTCTTTATAGCCTACCGGTGGAGCAAACTCCACATTCATGTCACACTCAATGATACTAACTGCTGGACCAGGTCTAGTTTCTAATACACACATCTCGTAAATCTTCTGATTATATTTGATTGCAATCACATCGCCTGTAGTTAGACAGGCAAAGCTGCGCAGGCCGTTCTCCAATACAGCCTTTGGATTTGTGATATCTAGAAAGTCCTCTGATTGTGGCTGAAAACGAGAGAATGTCGCAACTGGTAATGACACACTCTCTACATTCAGTAGTTCGCCTTCCTCCAACAAAAGATTATGCATCATCTATGAGAAAAAATATAAATAATTTATTCATCTATCATTACATATATATAATAGATTTTCTTCACTAACCCAATAAGGCAAATAGACTTTTCCTTCATCGGCGATAAACTCCAATACACCACAGTGAGTAATTCTATTTGTTTTCTTGTTGGTTAGTTTGAATAACATTGGATAAATAATATTGAGTCTTGTAAGCTGCTCCAAGGCAGATGGTGGCATGATTACTAAAAAAAAAAAACAAATTAATGCAAAGTGTTCTTCCCGTTATCACCTAATTGCCAGTAATTGGTACTTACTCTTGCCGCCGCGTTCGACATCCTGACGATAGGTTCCAGGCAACATCGACACTGAGAAACATTTGTACTGAGTGTTGAAGGGCCGCGGAATTTCCGGGAACATGTTAAACCCGAACTGAAACTGAAAAGTCATCCAGTGTCATGCTAAATTGTTAATCTCAAATTACTCTCCATTTGGAAAACAAATTTTGGCAAGATTTTTCCTGTTTCCCTGGTTACCCTAATAAAATCTTCGATTTTTTCGATTCTCTTACCATGTTTGGAGTTTGTTGATTCTCTTGACGATTTTTTCTTTATAGGATTTTTTCCTATAGCGACGTGAATTTTCAATGAGTCACGAGCGTCACGAGTCACCGTCACGACATTTGTGTTAATTTGTATGTAATTTTACTTTTCTTCTTCAATCGGCTTTAATTTGAGAAATCGAAAATACGATCAGAATCAAAGACTTCAAATGCGTTCTACCTGACCCTCACAACTCGCACAGTCACAAGTCACAACTGCTCACAAGGCTGATTTGCTCACCGCACGACTGACGAGCATTGGCTGAGTTGTGATTCTTTAATATAATTGATTCTTATCTTTAGATTTTCGTTGAGTTTAGGAACGAATCATATTAAAGAATCTCTAAGCGCTAACTGATTAGTTTTCTCTGCTGAACGCAGCCATTATTTGTTCTTGTTTAATATTTGATAAATAACATGAATGAAAAAATCATATTGAAATTAATAAGGTGAAGCACTTGCGTGAACACGCAATTCGAATTTGGGAAACATTTCATTGGCTGCTCCAGTATAACCAAATCTATTATACATAGGAAAGTACATATTGGAGAACATTTGATTGGTTATTTCCAGTATTGCTATTGTTATTATGTGCAATGTTTCACCTCATTATAAATTTTTTGGTTCTTCTGTTGAGGATAGCACAAGGGCTATTTAGGGAGCTTTCCAGCAGAGGCACAAATCGTCATCGACACAAGAATTCATTCCGTCTTTGTTTCTTACTGATTATTGAACAAGGACAGAATAACTCTTGTGTCAATTTGTGTCTCTTGCTAGAAAGCTCGCTTAATAATTCATTAAAATCATTTAAATTTAAGGGCTACCCGCATAATGACATAAACTGCATAAGCGGCCACAATAGAAAGAATAAGAAATTAGGAATATGGATTAGAAATCCAGTGTATTCCAGTGTATCCAATATCTGATAGGTTGAAAGCCTTGTTCCTTATTCCTAATTCCTTATTCCTTCTATTGTGGCTGCACCTTAATCATAGCATTAGGGAGCGTTTATATTGGCCATAAAGCTGTTTTCACATGCAGCGTAACTTGCGACAGCCAATCAAATAGTTTCAACTAGAATAAAGGTAATTTTTTATGTTGATACTTTACCCTCATTTTTAGCGTAAAAACAGGTCATGTGATCAAAATTGACGCTTAATATTCGTCAATTTTTATTACGTGACGTATTTTGACGCTAAAAATGAGCGTCGAGCGTCAGCATGAAAATGCAGCCTAAAGTGTAGTAGCTGATATAATTTAATACAATTTGATTAGTTGACGCAAGTTATGGATTATTTCGCACAATAAAAAGAACAGGGAATAGTAAATAGAGAATAAAGCGGGGGGGCACAGACTTTTGCATAACACGTAACGCATAAGAAAATGAACCAATCAAAGTTCTCTGTTTCTTTCCTTTCCATAAAATAAAGAATTCTGATTGGTTAAATTTCTTATGCTTTATACAAGAGTCTGTGTAATGCGTTACGAGCTTTGCACAATAAAAGGAACAGAGAATAAAAATTTCAACCTATCAGAAATTATGTATTGTGGAATAGTTTCTGGTAGGTTGAAATTCTTATTCTCTATTCTCTGTTCTCTGTTCCTTTTATTATGCGGAACCCCTTATACAATAGTCTGTGCTCCCCACTTTACATTTTTGTAATGTATGTATACATACATGTGCCATGAGCTTTAGCTCGCGCGTGCGCAGTTGAATTTCGTACACGCTGGAGCTATATAGAAGTTACCGGAATCGGGAGAGTTTCGCTTTTTTGCTACTATATATTCTGTAATAGTTCCTCGCCGTTGCGTCGGGCGCAAGCAACGGTGAACGGACTGAACGGAGTAGCGGATCGCATCGCGAGGCGAGGGCGAGGGCGAGAGCGAGAGCGAGGGAGTGTCGTCGCCGTCGCGTCGTGTCGTGTCGTGTCGTGTCCTATCGTGTCGCGGTATCGTCGGTGCGCAATTCCGCGGTCGTGAGATCGAGGGAGAGAGAGAGAGACAGAGAAGCGGAAAGGACAAAGAGAGACGGATAGACCGAGCGCGAGCGAGCGTACCACGTACCGCGTACTGAGTATCGCGCGAGCGTCGAAAGTAACGAGTCATCTACCGATCCAAGATGGCAGAAGGCCAGCAGGAGGGTGGTCCGAAAAAGATCACCATCAACGTAAAAACCCCGAAGGAAAAGCAGACCGTCGAGATCGAGGAGAATGCGACGATAAAAGAAGTAAGTGCGGGGCAATGACGATGGCGACAGTGAGCCTTCTCTCTGCCGTTCGCGGTCTAATCGCCGCCCCCCTTGGCATTACGCCAAGCATCAGCTGTCAAACCGATTTGGTTAGTTCGGTATCTTTAATCTTGTGTTTGTTTCTTTCTTTTCTCTCCTTCCCCATCTCCCCTCTCCCCCTCTACGTCGGACACGCCGGCAGTTTAAGGAGGCAGTCTCCAAGAAGTTTAACGCACAGGCCGATCAGCTGTGCCTCATCTTCGCCGGCAAGATCATGAAGGATCATGAGACCCTCAGTACTCACAACATCAAGGACGGCCTGGCGGTGCATCTGGTGATTAAGGCTCCACGCACCGCAACTACGCAGAATCAGGAGTCCAACTCGGCCTCGAGACCACAAGGTATTCTACTGAGCACAACTTGAATTTAATCGAATACAACGATAAAATTATGCCGCGATACTATGGAACATTTAACATGTATATGGGTCATGGAGTATTCTGTGTTCTCTAGACATTCTTATTATTAATGTACCTCTACATGTAGATGGCTATCAGAATAAAAAACGGAATTTTTTGTGAGCTGCAGATGACATGTGAATACTTTATAACGTATCTAAAAAAATTTCTAAAAAATATACAAAAACAATTTACAAATTTAATTTATAACTTAGAAAGTTTTACAATAAATCTTAGATTAGACAAGAAGATCTATACAATAGATCTTTTGTATTTAGAATTACAATGTAATTTGATTAATACCTACAATTAAGAAGGATTATTTAATGAGAATATTTTAGTTTTAAATTTGCAAACAAATATTTACATTGCACGAAGAAGTGTATAATAATATTTGCATTGACGATTGTGTATAAATTACAGCTGATGTTAGTGCCAGTCCATTTGGTTTGGGGAGCTTAGGGGGATTGATGGGATTAGAGTCTCTTGGCTTAGGCTCGGCTAATTTCATAGACTTACAGCAACGCATGCAACGGGAATTACTCTCGAATCCAGAAACGATGCGACAAGTGCTCGATAATCCATTGGTTCAGAGTTTGATGAATGATCCGGAGAATATGCGCAATTTGGTTACCGCCAATCCCCAAATGCAAGAATTGATGCAACGTAATCCAGAAATCAGTCACATGTTGAATAACCCTGAACTTTTACGGTAGGTAACCTTAAATGGTAATTTAGAATTTACTTAAAAGCTAATTTGCATACAATCGACAAACTATAATATTTCTTTCTTAATCTTCTCTCGAGCTTGATTTATTAATCACATATATTACGCAGTATTTAAAGATCAATTTCAAATCGAAGATTTATTTCTAATCAAATTTCTTTTTGTACTTCTCCATTGAATTGAAAACCAATTACAATTGATGTTTTTCCAGCGCTACATATTTCTTAGCTCTGAGATGTTTTTCATTTGTATCTTATGTTAATTGCTGAGTCAATATTTTAAACTTACAATTTGGAAATTATATATTAGTCAATTGTGCAATATTACACAATGTATTACACAAATATTTATGAAAACTGATTTTCAGACAAACGATGGAATTGGCACGTAACCCGTCAATGCTGCAAGAACTGATGCGTTCGCACGATCGAGCTTTGTCTAATCTAGAAAGCATACCTGGGGGTTATAGCGCTCTACGTCGTATGTATCGTGATATTCAGGAGCCAATGTTAGCAGCCGCAACGAATGGTCGTAATCCTTTCGCCGCTCTAGTGGAAAACAGTTCCAATCAAGACTCGCAAAATCCACAACAGGGTCAGGAAAATCGGGATCCGCTGCCGAACCCATGGAATCAAAGCCAAAACGACAGTGGTACGGTACAACAAAATCAAGGCAGAAGTCTGCTAGATTCACCAGGTATGCAGAGTCTCACGGCACAGATGATAGAGAATCCACAGTTAATGCGAAATATGCTGAACGCTCCATATACGAGATCCATATTGGAAGCAATGGCGGCTGATCCAGCGATGGCCAGTCGGGTAATTGCAGCAAATCCATTTCTCCGTGGTAATCCACAGATGCAAGAGCAAATGCGTGCGATGATGCCCGCCTTCATACAACAAATGCAAAACCCGCAGATACAGAGCGTCGTCACCAACCCTGACGCTCTAGCTGCCATTATGCAGATTCAACGGGGTATGGAACAATTACGCACTGTCGCTCCTGAACTCGTGGAAAAGTAAGTTTCTTTATATAAAAAGTAAATTTAAGTTTATATTTGCTATACCATTTTTGCTTTACAAATTAATACTTTAATAGTGCGTGAGAAAGATTAAATAAGTGCAAATGTGTGTGTTTTAGTATGGGCCTTACGGTTCCACCTGCACCCACAACACCGAACACGACTGGCACCAATTCCAGTGTACCAACTACCCAATCATCGGACAACAATCAGCAAGACGCATTTTCCCAGTTCATGGCACGTATGGTAAGCGAACAATGATTTAATCTCTAAAATAACTCAATTTTCTTCTCGAGAAACGATTTTGGAGTATATAGAGTATCCTTAAAGTAATTTAATTTAAATATATAACAAATATATAACAATCTTTCAAAACAATACAGTATTTAATAATGAGCATTTAAAAAATATGTATAATCGTAGTATTTTGGTATAATAAAAGGCATTCTTCATTTGATATATATAACGTTTTTATTATATAACGTTCTTAACCTTACATAGGTATGACATATTTGTATGGTATACTTATATATGCTAAATCATATTTCATTTATGTGTATCAGGTTTCTGCAATGGCATTAAATCAAGGTGTAGAAGTTGACGGTCAACCTGTGCCTCCACCAGAAGAACGTTATAGAGCACAGTTAGAGCAACTTACGGCTATGGGTTTTCTTAATAGAGATGCTAATTTACAAGGTAAGAATCATTCTAACAACGCAGTTTTTCTTTTCTGTCTAATTTTTTTTGTTTTACTTGCTTGCTTTTATTTTATTTAAGAATTATATAAAAAAAAATGAACAACTTTATCAATATACATTATTTCTCTGACATGATATTATTCGATCACGCAAACAGTCACGACCTGTTTTAATGTTAAAATTAAATAATATCTGATATTACGAATATTTAATAAATTTTAAAACATAAGAACATATATTATTCTAATATTTTATATTTAATTACTGCTTAAGATATCCTAATAATATAATATAGTAATATCCCTTTTTTATTTTTCAGCATTAATTGCAACGTTCGGAGATATAAACGCTGCCGTTGAGAGACTACTCTCCAATGGACAAGTGTCTATGAGCTAACCACCAATCCGCAATACTGTTATTCCAATATTACCTTTAATTTTATCCTTATTTACCTCTTACGTTAATGTACGTAAGAGATATTTGAGGTAACTGGCTGTCAAAAATTATAAACTTATATCCTCCCTCTTTCCTCTGCCCCTTTTTTCTCAGTCTTGACGGAATACACGCTATTCACTCGTTCAATTTGCAGTTTTTCTTATTTAGATTCAGATTTGTCTGTATTTTAGACGATAGATAGAAAAATATCAATGGTATGATCATTACTACTCGTTTCGCGATCAGTTGTTCACCTTTTTAAATCTCTCTTGGTTCTTCGTTCGTGTATCCTCTTCAATGTGCTCTATGTACAGTCAATTTCCTATGTTATCAGGTCATTGGAATCGACTATTTTTCCTCTATTCTTTAGTCTCAATTCTACTACGTATAGGACGAAAATGTTGCGCGTTTCGGCTTCCACTTACTTTCTCACAACTTGTGAGCATGTAGTCGCGTCATATGGTAATTTGTGAATAATGGATATTATAGTCACGAAAAACTTTGCAGACAGTGCATTATTATCAATATTTTCTTTAAATTTTTGGTATTAAAATTGTGATTCCACGCGTGTGTGTGTATGTGTTTTATGGCTCTGATAGTTTCACAATTAGTTGTTCAAATATAAATTGTCAGTGATTATAATAATGCACTGTCTCAAGAATTATTTTCATGGCTGTAGTTTAGAAACAAGAAATGCTAAATAGTTTAATAATAGGACAGCAAATCTGTCAAACGGAAGATCCGAATTTTGGCATCTTGTATATAAAAAATTTTGAATGGAAGCATATTCATATTGTGATAGAAATAAAATAAATCTTCAAATATATAATTAACAAAGGAATTAACACTTGCAAGTATTCTCCCTTTGCCTTCCCAGTCTTGATGAGTTTTAGATATGTTGTGGTAAAGATAAAAATAAGAGACATGTATTTTTCTATGGGTGCTCTTACACACTTGGCGAAACATTTAGAATAGAATCGACATTCATTATCGTTCCAACGAAATACGTTTAAAACATAAAAATCGATTCGTTTCATCTCTTTTGTACGCACAGAAGCATTTGTATTACAAAATACGTGTCTTTTGTTTTTATTTAAACTACAACGTATCTATAGTGTCTCAATCTTGACGAGGGCGAGAACAGTGGATACATAAGTACATTTTCATATAAATAAATAAATCGTATGATCCTTTGGAGAGTAGAAATTCAAATAATTAGAACAAGAGAGAGGAAAGATAGTTGATGAAGAAAAATTTGAACTATAAAATCTTTGAACACAGGAAAGCGACTGTAGCTCCGTCGATGTCATTTTTTCGTGTAAATTTTGTTAAAATATCGAGCTAATTATTAATTAAGTAGATTGTAATACGATGACATTCACAATACCGTTCATTATCGCGTAATATCTTTACGACGTTTCTTAGGAGCATGAACAGAACCCGGAAAATATAGATTGCCGCTATTTAACGAACTCGCTTTCTTGGCTTCATCGATCGATCGAGAGTGTATTCACAGTACAGTCAATCATCCTTTTTGCTTTCAAATATTCTGATACTTGTAATCTTGTAGTAAGGTATGTTATTTGTACATTCTCAATAAAGGAACGACCGAACGTTGAAATCCATTGGGAATGAATGCTTTTTGGTGCACGGATTTCGTAATTATTTTATATACATGTATGTATATATAT
>NW_017304631.1:507377-510771 GCF_001594115.1 Trachymyrmex septentrionalis
ATATATATACATATACATATGTTGTACGTAAATGAAATATATATTGGAGTATTGGCAAGATCCGCGTTATATTCAAAGAGCACGGTTTGACGATCCGTTCTATAATACGGTTTTCATGTAAGTTTTATAGATATCGAGCATAAATAAGCAACAACGGCTTTCTTTAACTTGCATACCGATGTGCACTGTATCTTTGTTGGTTTAACTTGATCGTAGGATAAAAACTATTATGATTAAGCGTTATATGTCTTGTAATACAAATTAGAAGTTTGTAGCGTGATAATCGAGGAGCATACGGCATACAACTTGTTTATAGAGGAATATGCGTGATAAAAAAGATCCAATACTATTACGCCACATGTAAAACATGTGAATTCGAAAGGAAGCACTCAATCGGTTAGCTCTAAGATATAAGGTAAAAAGAAAAAAAGATGTATGTTGTAAATTATCTTCTTCAGAGAAGAAAAAAAACAGTTTTATATATATATATACATATATACAAATATATATATATATATACATATATATATAATTTTAATATTTTTGATTGATGTACGATTACGATAAATACCCATGCGCATTATATTATCGTTTACGTGTATTCATTATACTTCACTGAAAAACAAGACATTCTGCTGTAAAAAAAAGCGATTATATTACAAAATAAAGTTACGGTTGATTCATATCCATTGACGAAATGCTATCGACACCCTGTCGCAAAGCAATCATCGATAAAAAAAAGGCTCGTTTAAAAAAAAATAAGTTTTAATTTTACTTGATTCCGAGTACGACTTATGAGACTCGTGCTGTATTTTCACCAATATAGATGAACTTTAATTAATCCCGATTTAACTTACTATTTATCTTTTTCTAGTTCTTAGAACTAGCAGAAGATGAAGAGTTAGAGGTTGAATCGAGATTAAATTTAGAACTAAATTAAATTACGTTAGTATTTAATAATTAAAATTCAAACTACAGTGGAGTAGAAACGGGCGTTGTAAAAAAGATAAATTGTAAGTTAAGTCGAGATTAAAGTTGATCTTGTATATTTGTGGGAACCGGGAAGCTAATAAAAGAAAGATAATAAAGTTTCGGTTGAATCGAGATTGAAGTAAATCTACATTCGTAGAAACCGAGCACTACGAGTCGACGAGAGTTCCTTCGGTACGGTGAGTCCCCGCCATCGCGAAACGATCGTAAACGCGACGGGGACGCGGCAGTCAGCGACGTCAGCGTCGTCAGCGAGTCGGTTCAGTCAGTACGTACTGGTCGCTCGGCCGGTTCGGTTCGGGTCGGTTCGCGTGTGAACGTACAGCGGTTACGGTAACCAGCAGCTGCCGCTCTGCGTCGCTCTCGCGAACCGAGTGGCGAGTGTCGGAGTCGGTTGACGTTTCGCCCCCCGTGAGAAACCCGTTGTCGAGTCTGCGCGTGTGCGTGTGCGGCGTGCGTTCGGTATGCGGGCAGCCCCGTTGGCTGGCTGGCTGGCTGGTTAGTCGGTCGGTTGGTTGCTTGGTTGGCTGGCTGTTGGTTCAGGCATCCTCTCACGTGCGCGCATCTCACGAGTCCCGTGAGTGTGTGTGTTTTACGTTTGCGCGCGCATGTGTATGCAATAGTGTATATGTGTGTGTGTGTGATGTAAGTTTGAAAATTTGAAAAGAGACGTGTGCGCGAGTGCTGCCTGCGGATAGCCGCGAAAAGAAGAAAAAAAGCAAGAAGAGGAGCTCTGTCATCGCAAAGAAGTCGGATAAGGATTTTTCTATCTTTTCACGAAGGATTTACGTGTGATCTCGCCTTCTTTTCTTCTTCTTCGTCGTCGTCGTCGTCGTCGTTGTCATCGTCGTCGGCGTCGTCGTCGTCGTCGTCGTCGTCGGAAACGACTTCTCTTCCCTTCGTAATATGGCACGAGGTGAGTTAGCTGCCCGCCTGGTTTCGCTTACCAGGGACGGCTCCGAGCCCTTTCGCTGCTCCTCTCTTCCTTCCACCTTCTTCACCTCTATCTGTCTGAAGCCGCTATCTCTTTCCCGAGACAGCGCACGTTTTCGATTCCTTTCGCCAAATTGCCGCGAATAGACGCGCGGAAATCTCTCACTCTTTCTCTCTCTCTCTCTCTCTCTCTCTCTCTCTCTCTCTCTCTCTCTCTCTCTCTCTCTCCGTTTCGCTCGCAGCGCGTGTCTCGAGACTCGAGAGCTCCTCTCGGCGTACCGAAACCGGTATAATTTCGTGAGTCCCGGACTTCTATACCGTATAAATTGCACGAGCATGAATTCCGTTTCTAGGTTCTACATTTTTCCCCGTTTCCTTTTCTCTTTTCTCTTCCCTTTACTGGATCATCTGTCGAGCTTTCCGCATTCGTCAGGCTGAAATGTCACGAATGTCTCCCGGCCGTTCCGTGAACGTGAGAGAACGCAAAAATGTTCCGTTAGCGCGCGAACACGCGTGACGGAGCCTCGCGTATCATTGCGTCTTTTCTGGTCTTTTGTGCGCGGAGCGCACAAGGGAGCCGCTTTTTGCGCGTCAATCAATCCTTATTGAGAAATTTATTAATGGATGTTCCGTTAGCGCGTTCGCTCGAATGTTGAATAGCGCGACGCGAAATCGTATCGTTCGCGTCGAAATCGTATCGTTCGATCGCGGCCTCTCAATTCTCAATTCCCATTTCGATTTCTAATCAAATGAAGATGAATGTACAGATGAAGAATAAAAAATCGTTTTTGTATAATAATATACGCTAATAAGAATTGTGGAATAACTCTCCCTCCTCTCTCTCTCTCTCTCTCTCTCTCTCTCTCTCTCTCTCATTAACCTTTTTTTATTATTATAACTTATACAATAACTTATTACATATTAAATGTTACAGTCTCGTCTACTTTTTCAATATTGACACCGATCGTGTTAATCTTTATTTCATTCGAGGGTAAAATTCGGTGCAGCTATTCTTTTCATCAATAATAATTGATTTCCACGCTCAAATCAATGGCCCAGTTTAGAACGTTATAATATTATAAACATCTTATTTCTGGTGAAAGACATTTTTAGATTGCCAAGCTGCAGCTGTGAAAAATCTGATGGTCGATATACTCACGTAGCGTACTGAATATAAATTCGACAGTATATTTTACGATCGATAAGATTCGATAATTTAGAAACGGCACGATAACTGCTATTAAAAGTCTTTTTCTTGACATACATTATTTAGAATAACAGGAAAATAGGCAGGAATTATTGCAGGAATGTCGCAACTATTTACATGCCATTTAAAAACTCAACTAGACTTTTGATTGTAGAATTAGTCGGATTGTAGAACTTTACTATCTCCAGGGTTGGGTAAGTTTAATGTTTTTTTTTAACTAAATTAAGTTAAAGTTAAATATATATATATATATATATAATGGCT